>NC_133235.1:3918609-4218609 GCF_040436345.1 Pagrus major | reverse complement strand
TTCCGGAGTTGAGAACTCGGTCAGAACTGGTGGCAAAGTTATAATAAACTCAGCTGGCATTGAAACTTGGTTATCAAATTAGGAAAAATGGAAACTAATGTGCAAAACAAAAAGGAGCATAAGGTACAAGGTTAACAACTGTATTAAGAGTACAAGAGCATAAGAGAAATAAAAAAAAAAAGGACAAGAGGATAGGAAACATAACAGACTAAGAAACTAAGAGAGTGAAAACCTCCATCTCCAGCAGTTTTATGTTTGGAGGATACGGGATGTCTTTTCTGGTCGACCAACCAATCAGAACTCTTTTCTGACCTTTCATTGTTTGAGACGGTATTTCTCGAAATTCTAGATTATTCAAACACAGAGTTTTGCGTGCTGAAAAAATATATATGTTATCCACCATGACCCAAACAAGGAAGAGCAAAAACAAGTTTTATGTGATTGGGCTTTATGATGGAAAAACTATTCATGAGACATCCTTTTAGTTAATGTTCTAGAAATTTCAATTTGACAAAACCTTTAACAAGAACCTCAGTGAAAGAGAGGTCACACCACTAGACTTCATATTTGATTGAAAAATAAGTTAAGATGTGGATAAACAATCTGATGGGAGTGCAATCCAAGATTACCACTGTAGCTGTCTTGCATAAACCAGAAAGACAAAAAAAGCAGAAATACTTTATATAGAATATTATTATTATTATTATTATTATTATTATTATATTAATATATTATTATTATATTATTATTATTGTATATAGTATATTATTTATATATAAGATAGTCTATACTTTAATTGGCTCACAGCAGCACTTTCCCTCTCTTTATCTGCATGTGTTTCCTGGCAGACAAAATCCAGAAATAGGCTGATGCAATGACATGCTTAGGGTTGTCATGGAAGAATTTCTCTGGGTTTTTTGCGAGTGGGAGGGGTAGGGTGTAGAGGGGGTTTGAGGGGGAGGGAGGGGGCTAAAAGAGGCGAAAAGGGCCGAGCAAATATTGCATTTCTGTTTCTGTCTGTCTGTCTGGCTTGGACTGAACCTTTGATGTGGTATACAGGGTGGATCAAAGAGAGGAAATCAATACCAATATTTCTGCAGTCTGACCATCTGTCTGATCGCCTGAATGCTTGTTCACCCACCTTTCTTTCTCACTACTTTTCTTTTTTCTCATCTGCCTGTCTGATGGCCACAATGTATGTATGTTTATTTACCTGCATGTGTGATGGTCTCATTTAGCTGTCTGTTTGACTGCCTACAGACTTGAGTACGTGATTCCCCACGTCTGTATGATTAGATGCCAAGATACCAATTTTCTGACCTGGTTATATTTTTTCTTGTTTCCTTTTTTATTTTCTCTTTCATTTGGCTGTCAATTTGAATACATCTACCCAGACAGTTGACTTTGTTTCATACATTCATGTATCCATCCCATTATCTAATTGACATAACTGCTTGTCCTTGAGAGACACTGGACAAGACAGGTCTGAGTTACAAGACCTGGTATCAACATCCATCCTGGATATAATAGAATGCCTTTATTGTCATTGCACAGCATTGCAATAAAATGAGTGCATCCACTTGGTGGCACACAAAATACACAAACAGTAAGTCATAGCAAAGCTGCTGCATTTGCGTGAGCCACCATCTTGCCAACAATTTCTTTGTGATATGCAAGGAATACTAAAGTGTGATCTTATCACAAGTGTGATACAGGTGTGAATGCCCCAATGACACATTGAGGGTGCATTTGAGACCTGATCAATCAGACTACATTCAGAGGCACATGTGACCACATTCTTTTATCAGTATGTATGCACGTCCTGTGCCGCATTGACGGACCACCTGCTCAACTGATGCCCTCTGTGTAACGAGAAGAAGAAGAAGGAGAAGCCACGACAACATGCAGAATGGATTACACACTGTCTAAAATGAAGCATTGCTGTACTAGCCTGTCTGCTTCTGTGTCTAAAGTGCATCTGACCTGCCAATATTTAGCAGTTGTTTGAACTCACTGTTTCAGCTGATTTCACCATTCACACTAGATTTATGAAATAAGACAAATTTTACAGTCACCAATATGGGCTATTTTGTTGCCTGGGAGGAAAGTTCCCAGACTTCCTTTAAAAATTATTAAATTTTGTGTGCTGTTGAGTTCGGAGAAACTTTATCAACTGTGTGAAATGCTGTCTATGACAAGTCTTAATTATTTGTGTCTTCTTGGAAATTTAGCAAACGTTAAACAAGTCGTTGTCATTTTTTGATTATGATTTAGCTTATACTTTACTTGAGCTTTTACTTGATATACATACATAAATGCATATATACATACGGACAGACACACTATTTTAACTATTCTACCACCACAGACTATTAATACAAGCATAACTGTTGGGGCTGTCTTGGGCTCAATTTGGGTTAATCTGGAGGTTTTCTCTGGGACGGGTGGCATTGCGAAGGGCCAAGCTGGGCCAAGCTATTTTTTTCATTAAACCAACCGCTAATTCAGTTACAAATACATTACTTCTTAACAACAAAAGCCCCCCCATTATTTCATCATTTAAAAGCTTTTATCATGAAGCAGCATTACAGGAAATGTTGTGTTTTCACCAGCAGCAACTAAACATGACTCCCAAAGCAGAAAGCTATGTTTGAAAGTACAAACAGGACAAGAGAAACTTAATAGATTTAGCTGGAAGCTACAAAAGTACTGAGAGCTGAACATACTGACTTTTAAAAATGTCTTTCTCTCAGGTTTCCTGCACAGATGAGTATCGATTTGAGATGGAGACAGTGTTACATCGGCTACCTAAGACTGTGATTGTCAGTTGTTTGCCTTGAAGCTGCTGTGTTGTTATATTGGCTGTCTGCAGGTGTTCTGGAGTCAGGGAGGAGCCACCAGCTGCAACTCATCTTCATAATCAAGTCCACTTCAAATACTCTGCCCAGTCATCTCCACCCTGCCAGTTTGTCGTTGCTCTCCATCCTGCTCTCCTGACTCCAGTCGTGCCAACCCTCCTCGCCACTCAAGCCTGCTATTAATCCATCTGCCTTTGGACCCAAACCAGCCATCATTAACCACTGGAACCCCCCACCCTGGACCTGCTCCTCTCTGCTCCATCTTCTTGAGATTCCCACAATAAAAGAACTTGATTTCCTGGCTCCCTGGTGTTGTTCCCCTTAACAGACTGGTGCTTGCTATGGGTGGGCCGCAGTTGCAAGACATCAACGGAGCAGGACCATTGTGAGCACTGCTCAGGTCAACTCAGAGCAGTAAAACTGTTGATGGAATAGCAAATCAGCGCGGCCAAACGTGCTGGTGGAAAAACTGAAAAAAAGAAAAAAACTTGAATTGAAACAGCAGAGACATTTAACCTAGTTGACCCAGCTGAACTGAACCTGCCGACTCATTCTGGAACCCTCTGATGGTGCCTTCACCCTGCTTTGCTGCCTGTGAATGGGGTGGCACTGCCCTGCACTTCCTAACTGTATGTTCAGTGGCTCTGGTGTTAATGGGTTGTGTTTTATGAGGGATGGATGTTTATAAAAATGAATTGAAAACAAAGTGATCAATTAAATACATTTACTTTTTAATTAAACGTCATTGAATCACCTTCCTCTGGATGAAATTGTAAAATTTTTATGCCTATGCTACCATAGCCAAGTATCAAACCACCTGTGAAAATGCACCAGAATACATGATATGACAAATAACACTTTATAAAAATACTCAAACATTCTAGACGAGAACCCTCGAAACCTTAGATAACATTGTCCCACCCACATTTAGATGCTTCCTAAGCCCATGCAGTAACGCCGTGCCAGACTCAAAACGCAGCTGGTGGGGGTTCCCGGGCGATGGATGATGGAGCAAAACCGTGCCGGAATGCAACGGACATGCATCCAGTGAAATCTTAGGGTTAGAGCTGTTCACTTGTGATCTTTTCATTCTGGATGTATGTTAATACCATAATAAACTTTATTACTATAGCACCTTTCAAAACCAAAGTTACAAGGTGCTTCACAGAATAAAGTACCATACAGTACAAGAAAAACAAATTAAAGCGGGGGTCGGTAAGTTGGAAAAACCATAAAGCCCAGGCTAGATTTTCAAGTATCCAGCCAGTGAATCCCACCCCCTGCACTCAGGCCTCTCTCCAAAGCCACTCCCCCCAAACCATGAACGTGCACTGTCTGACGACTGACGAATACAACCGACTGAGTCCTGAGTCCTCACGAGCGGTGGGAAGAAAACATCTAACAACAAGTAGCTACCTCATCTCTCATTCACCTGTAAGTAAACACCTATATTATCATATTAAATGTAAACAACCAACATAGCCATTGATAGTACTGATAGCTGTCAAGCTAGCTTTGTTAGCATTCAGACAGATATGGCAAAGCTAAAATAAGACTAGTGGTGGGCCTGCTACGTTTAATTTTTTTGTTTCCCTCAGTGATTCAGAAGAACGTGAATATTGTATTGGACTCATGATAATATGATGTTTTGCATGTTAGAGCTTCCAGGATGAGAGCATCGTTGACTCTGATGACGAGGACACACCAGAGCGAAGCACATCATCCTGTCAGAGAGGACGACAGGAGGGCAACCAGCAGTGTCCGAGGAAGTGGAGGCGGAGGCCGTGGACGTGGGAGGGCGACAGGTCAAGGAGCCGATGTTCATACGTCGAGCAGAAGATCTTCCAGCTCAAAGGACTGCACATGAGCAGGTCAGCATCTAAAGTAGAACACTACTGGTGCTTTTTTCCAGATAAACACCACCTACAACTATTTGTGTTTGTACAGTATATTGACCAGGCATGTAACTTGGACACACAAGTGCCCTAATCAGAATCACATTTTTTGCCAAGTAGTTTTTCACCATTTGAATTTGTGTTTTGGTGCATAACAATAAGCACAGTAGGTAGAAAAATGTAAAGACAGATAAAGGTAAAGGTACTTCAAAAAAATGTTATATAAACTGGGACATCTGTACAGTTTTGTCCAGGAATGTCTAAAGTATTGACCATTGAAAGTGTATATGTTCACAGTATGCTGAGGACAGTCGAGCTCTGTTCCATAAAAATATCTAATCATGTTGCTCATCTGTTGCTTTACAGGCCAGAATTTAAGGACTACGTTTGGAGCAATCACATCAAGTGCTGGAACTCTGCCTGACACCTATTTATTTGTTGTTCTGTATTTACTCCTTGTTTTGCATTATCTCTAACTTGTTTGAATGGTTGGCACCTTGTGTGGCAGCCTCTGCCGTCAGAGGGCCCTGCGATGAGCTGGCGACTCATCCAGGGATATACCCTGGCCTCCGCCCTATGTGAACTGGATTTGGCCCCAGTAACCCACAACCCGCAATCCCCTGAAAGGGGTGATAAAGCGGCAACATCTCCGCGACCCTCACGGAAAAGCGGTAGATAATGAACTGAACTGAACTGTTTGAATAAAGTCTTGAAAATGATAAATGCCTTTTCTTTACATTTCCAGCATAAACAACCAACCCATTACAGTTCTTACACTTTACATGATGCACTAATAATTACAACTGAATTAGGTAAGACTCTTGTTTATTCCAATTCTTGGAACACATGTAAATAAATAACACTACAAAAATAGTATACCTTTTATCATTTAGACAATATACAGTATAATTAGCATGAACAACTATATTCAGGAAGGACGTCCAGAGGTTTCTTAACTGATTATAAACACAGATCAGTGTTGGCCAACAGGTTAGGCTGCTGATGTCGGTGCTGTTGCAATCGTCTACTGTTCTGGCAGTGATTGTCCTGTAGAAAGAATAACACAGTTACTTATCTGACAGTAAATACAGCTTTTCAAGGACCTTGAAACTACTTTCAATTATTATAACACCACAACTTGAGTTGCATTTTATGCAGTGACAAATATTCCTGAAAACAACCAGAAATAGTCTCAGTTACATCAGAATTGTGTTATTTACAGTCATTTCATATTTACCGATTCTACTTTTTGGGGGGTTAGCAAAATGTCATTTTCAGAGTAATTTACATAGTTTCACATTCTCATTATTTTTTCTATGCATTTTGACAGTAGTGTGTACAAGCTCTACTTGCTGGACTTTTTGCTGTACACCTTGGAGTACTTGGCCTAAGAGACAGGAGTTCCATCATCTCTGCAAAAATTATAATAATTAGAGAAAACTGGATAAGGATGGACTAAATGTGTTTACAGGACATAAAGTTACATCTAAATGTGTTCATGGGGCATAAAAATGTTATTGATTCTGTCAAAGACAACACAGGACTGTTGCTATGTAAAAAAAAAAAAATGAAGTCTGGGGTTAGGTGGGTGATGGGAAGCTTATGTGATGGGTGGTAGGCGATTAATTATAGGGATTGTCAGGTGCATTCTGTGTTTCCCACATTCTACTGTGGTCAGCGGACAGTCAGATCATGAATTGAAATGCAAAGTCTATTTTCTTTTAAAAAATGTCTTACTAATATGCAATAGTCTCAAGCAGTAGGCTAACATGTGACTGCTAGGACCAGTACTTGAAGCATTTTCCTGGTGCAGCTAAAGAAATGATGCCATTCCTTTTTGTATTGTATCCCTGCTAAGGAGCACATTCATGCACATAAAGCAAACCAACTTGATATGAAAGAAGGACAAATTTATATATGAAATATATCCATCAAAGACACATATTACATGAATACCAGTGGTCTGATCCATGTTGCTATCAGCATCACGTTACACTCACCTGTCCGAGAGAGACTGCAGAAATAGTAGAAACACCTGGGCATGGTTCTGTTGTGAACTGACTCTTCAAGGCTGGAAGTTGATGCATCCCTCTCATAACTATAGGACACAGAAATAGGCAACATCAGCACATTTGTAAAAAATCTAGTTCAAAGTCTATATGAATGAACGCCACATAAGTACCATCTAACAACATCGGCTCACAAATACAATGCAAACTATATTCATAGATATATGTAATCTTCCCAGGACCTCTGAACAGTGGACTTGGCCTTTCACACGTGTAGCACACAGTAATTAGTCCGTCTCTCACATACAGCTCATCTGGCTAATGTCCAAACAGCCCAGGGTAGCAGTGCATGTGTGAACACTGCTGTATGGATTATAATCACAGTACGTGTAAACAGTGACGTTGCATGTAAACATGTCTCATACGGCAGTAGTCTGCAATTTTAGCTAGCTAGCTAGCTATCATCAGCTACAACCTGCTAACGTTAGTGATGGGTTAATACATGCGACAGAAACATAAGGAGCTAACGTTAGCTACATTGACTACATAATGCAGAGTAATAATATATTTCCCCCAACCAAAACAAACCAGCTCATTACCTGTCCAACAGAGACACAACTACCAGGGAGGCAACCACCATTCCGACATTAGGCCCTAATTGTCAGAATGGCAACACTTAAACCTTTAATTAAATGTCCCATCATTCCGACATTTTTTGCCTCCTAAGGTTGGAATGGTGGTATTTATTTCTTTTTTAAACGTGTTGCCATTCCGACAAATCTTTTAAAAGGGTTAGGGCTAGGGTTAGGGTTACGGGTTGCGGGTTAGGCTTAGCCTTGTCGGAATGCCAGGACGAAACTTTGTCGGAATGGCGGCACGTTCTCATGTCGGAATAGTGGTATGTCGGAACGGTGACATGTCTGAATAGTACAATGGCGGAATGGCGGTATGTCGTAATGGCGGTCTGTCGGAATGGCAGCGTGTAACCCAGCTACCATGCAGTCCGTCTTCAGGTCTTCGACTGCTTCAGTTGTCTCCATCACTGAAAAACCACTCTGATGTTGACTCTCGTTTTACTTCTTGCGCTATCTAACTTCTTTCTTGGTAGCCTTCTCAAATTCAGACTTTCTTTTCTTTCTTTGTTCAGCAGTGTAAGCTGCTGTAAGTACCGCTGTAGCTGTAGTTTCTCTGCCATTCTTGTCGTAAACAGTCCGTGTCAGGGACCAAACAGAAAAGGCTCGAGAACCAAAGGTGTAATTGTCAAAAAAATATTAATTTATTAGTAACTTAATTCAAAAGGAACAATTTCAAAAAGTATATTGATACAAATACAACAAAATAGAAAAATAACTAAATAAGGGCCCTAATTACTCAAACTGAGGTCAACTTAAACAAACAGCAACTTAACTCAACATGCCTGACCTAACTGAATGAAACAATAAGTGGGGGTTATATAGGTACTGGCCGGCCAACAAATGACACAATAGGGGGGGGAACAAACAAACCATTATTTTCTTAATACATATAAACATAATGTGAACAGAAACTACAATGAAAACCTATACCTACTCAACATAAACACTCAAATCATGAAGCAAACTTAAAAATCTTAATAATCTCAAATTAAATAAAACTCAAAGAAAAGCCAGCCTCCCCTCTGGCACCTCCAAGGTGGCCTCCTCCACTTCCTGTTCTGTTTCCATAAGAGGCCATCTTGGAAGGCGCCGCCTCCTTTCCAGAGCTGGGGAGAGCTGCAAACAATAAGACACACAAGGTGAGTTTCAACTCAAACAAAAGGAAATAATATTGAACAGACTGTTAACCAAAATGCGTGCACTCAAATTAATCAACAACTGTCAATAAACATAATGTATGAAAGAAAATACTGTGTGTCGTCATTTAAAATAAAATAACAAAATACTCAACTTAAAGGTGGTCACTATGTGTGGCCACCACAGTCCGCCACAGCCTCAGCAGTATGTTTCATAGACCCGGTCACACGCAATGAGTGATGGGCGGAGTCAGCACAGGGTGGGAAAGGTGGTCAGGTAAGGGCAGATTGATTGACAGGTAGTCTGTCCATACAAAATTGTTGGGCCGGTAAAATTGATAGGATGAAGTTTTTACAGCCCTGGAGCTGCCAGAGACCATGGAGTTATTTTGGGGTTTTTTTCAAATCATTTAATATTTTGAATGCTGTCAGGACGTTAAGAAATGTTATACAAATATGATAGAAAATGCTTTTGAACAGAATTACCTACCCAAGCTTCAAGGCAATAAAATGCAATACAATCAGATGCTTCCCAAAATACAATACTGGTGTAAAGAGCAGTAAACAAGAAATATAAATCACAGAGATAGGACAAAACATAAAAGAGCAACATTAAGACTTTGACATTACATTATGCAAATGTCTGTCTGTACAGGTCTGTTTTTAAAAAGCTTTTGAAATTGTGGCACTGACTCACCTGCTCTGATATGTGTATTGTGTATTATTATGTATTATTCCATAGTGTTGGGGCGAGAACCATAAAAGCATGATCCCCTATGTTTTCAGTATGGACCATGGTGCTGTTAGCAGGATTTGGTTCTCTTATCTGAGGAGTCTTGGAGCAGGATAAGAGGTGAATAGTTCTGAAAAAAAGAGGAGTGAGAGCAATTAGGGCTTTAAAAGTAATCAGTACAATTTTGAATTGAATTCTGTAATGGATTGGCAATGGGTGTAATTCAGCCAGGACTGATATTTCTTATTTGTAAATAAGAAGTTCTGACTAGACTGTTACTGTGTTGATTGAAGTTGAGATGTTGATCAAAAACAATGCCCAGGTTTCTAGCTGACTGTTTTGTGTTTGCTGTTAGTGGTCCAAGGTGAGGGGGGTGACAGTATTAGAAACATGATTTGGACCAATAACCAGTACCTCAGTCTTGTCTGTGGTAAGCTGTAGGAAGTTGGAGGACATCCAGTCCTTAATGGCAGCAGGGCAGCAGGGCACAGATCCAGGTTATTGTGGTTTTCAGGGTTGAATAAAACATATATCTGAGAATCATCAGCATAGCAATGGTACAACACAGAAGTAAAATCACTCCAAAAGTCTCTCTGAATAGGGTGGAAGGAAGAATATCAAGATTGCAGTTGGTTTCTCCGACACAATGCTTCCTCTCTGGTAGCTTTATTGAGAATTAAACAGTCACAAAAGTATTAACAGAAGGTACAAAAGTTACATTTTTTCCACGGGAAAATGAAAGAATGTGTATTTTCTTCTGTCCTTTAACAGCTAAGCAAACAGGTAAATATATTTGCATTTCTTACTTTCTCTTTAACAGGTCAGAACAGGTAGGTGCACACAAAATGGTCTATAGATAAACAACAATTAAAATGATCCAAAATATGTCAAACACTGTTGTCTCTAAATTTTTTATATTGTGTTTATTATCTTATGTTTCTTGAACAGTTGCTTTAGAAATGAACTCACAAACATATTTGCAGCATTATACTCTGTATGTGTTCCTTACTTCTAAACATAATGAAAATGCACATAATATGGGTCATACATTGTCCGTCCTGCCCACCAAGAGAATGGAGTTGAGCTAGCTGCTTACCAGCGTACCAGTTAGGAATCCGAACATCATAAAAATGCTTCCAAACCACTCGAAAATTCAGTCAGCATGTTCAGAAAATACACACAAAACAATTTAGCAAATATATTCCAAAATTCAAGAGCATAAATAATCATTTCATACCTGAAAAGGGAAAAATATCAATAAAGATGCTCAGACACAATGCTTCCTCTCTGGCAGCTTCATTGAGAATGAAGCATTGTGGCCGAGAGCTCCCCCTTCTGGCCTCTGCAGGCTCGATCAATCAATCATAAGGGCCATATCTCAAAAGGCTCAACAGGTAAGTCACAGATTAGCTCATCTGACAGGTACATTTATAACCTTTTAAAGTTTTTAACCTTGTTTTTACCTGTTTCTACCTCTTCCACAGGACTTAAATGTTTTAACCTCTTTCACAATTTTAACCTTATTCTCATGAATTTGTAATTATGACAGAAAGTACTTATATACAATACATTTTTTTAGTTAGAGAAGAAGTGCATTTTTATCTGACCTATTTATAAATTACATGTTTTTAACGACTGATTTTAATGACCTTTTACTGTCTTATGAACGTCAAACTTCCTAAAATCAGTCTATCACACTATTTGGTCCAAGGTTTTTAAGCATATAATATTGAACTGATTAACCTTGAGTTACCTATAGTATTAGACACACTGCCCTGCTGACGAGAAACAATCTGTTTATTCTGATTAACATTGCATTTCTCTAACTTTTGTTTTTGTTTTCTGTCCCAACAAGCCACAAGCTGTGTCGCTCTCTCACTCTCTGTAGCCGCCGCCTCCTCCTCCTCCTCCTCCTCTTTTTTCACTCAGGCTCCCTACTGATGGACCACAGACCCCTGGGACCATCTACCTCTCCTGGCTCCTGCTGCCTCACATATTGATGCATATGGATCGTCATACCCTGGGCTCCGCTGGATCATTGCTCTCCTCTGTTTTACTATCTCCTTATATCTGTATTTCTGTAGAATTTGATGCCTCTTCACTCTGATCTTCTCTGTTTTACTGCTAATTATCTTGTGTGGCCTGCCCTCTTCTCAGGCACCACTTGGCGATGCCTCGTCCTGCTCAGTCGTCTCCTGGATCCACATACTTTACATATATTATAATTTGTATCAGATTCTGTCAATGCAACTTGTAAAACTGTGATTTTGTTGTTCTTTTTTGTACATGTGACATCTATTTCATGTCTGTCCATCCTCTGTGGCTCTTCCTGAGGTTTCTTCCATCTTCTTTTTTTTTCCCCCGTTAAAAGGGTTTTTTTCCTCAACATAGCAAGTTTTTCTTCACTCTAATCGAGGGTCTAAGGACAGAGGATGTCGTACAAATTGTAAAGACCATTGAAGCAATGTGATTGTGATTTTGGGCTGTATAAATAAAACTGATTTGATATGAACCATGTAATTTACATCGTTGCACTGGGCAATGCAACTATGAGCAGTGAATGCAGCAGCAAAGTCTGCAGCTGAGTTGCTATTTAAAACACGTGTAAACGGTTTGCTCAGAACATGGAGTGGCATACAGTTTAAATCAAACAGAATCATTTTATGGTCTGAAACAAAATCCTGCAAAGAAGGGCAACTCATTTCTAAACCCAAAGTAAAAACTAAATCAAGCCTGTTTCCCAGTTCATGTGTAAGATGATACATGCTGTTTCAGATTAAAAGATGTAGTTAAAAATTCAGATGGAAAGGAGTTATTTGGGTCGTCAACATGGATATTAAAATTACCAACCAATAAAGTGTGATCATAACTGAGAACAATGGAAGAGATAAAATCTGAAAATTCAGATAAACTAGTATTTGGTTTCGGAGGGCGATAGACAATAATACAGCACACAGGGATATCAAGAGTGATTCTATGATTATGAATTGTGATTTTGTGAATGATTTTGACATCATTATTTCGAAGCTGGGGGGTTTCTCCACTGAGACGAGGGTACAGTTCATGTTTTTACGACAACAGTCCCCCTCCCTTACCAGTCTAGGGGAGTTAAAATGTGTGTAGTTTGGAGGGCATAGTTCAGGAAAAACACATAAGTCGCCAGTTCTAAGCCATGTTTCAGTTAGAAACAGGAAGTCTGTTGTTCTGGTTCAGATGAAATCATTACGAATAAAAGTTAGCCAAACACAGACCGTATATTTAAGAGGGCACAGCTAATCAGAGAAGCATGATTATAATTTGTATTTCCAGAGGATTTCTGTAATGGACGGAGATTTGCAACACTTAGCCAACCACTTGAGGTTTTTACTTTTGCAGGGGAACAGCGATGAGACCAGTTAGAGTAAGGATGTCTGCTGGACAGAGCGGTCGGACAGCAGTGTGGTCATTCCACAAGGGAGAGCTTGGTGAAAGTGTAGGGGATAGGGGATGACGGCAGTGGGCGCCAGTATCCAGGTCTGAGTTCCATCATAGAGGCTGACACCCATTCACACCCACATTCACACTAGAAGAGTCACCTTGTTAAACATTCCAGCATGTATTTAGTCTGTGGGAGGTAACTTGAGTACCAAGAGAAAACCCACACAGGCCTGGGGAGAACATGCATGCTCCTCACAGAAACATATTTTTGTCAATTGGCAGGTTGACCAGAGAGTGTAAGGTGGGCCAGAGCATGACATGGAAAAAAAATATTGTGAGACATCTCATATTTATGTGCTTTTAATTTGATTTGAGCTTTAGTAGTAGTAACTGTTTAGTTTAGTTTAGTAGCTGTTGCCCCATGTGGACTAATCATGTTCGTTTCTGCAGCATATGGAGGGCGATGCAGTGACAAATTCATTACCATGGACTCTGGAATATTGGACTACTTAATGCCTGGAGATGAGGTCATGGCAGATAGAGGCTTTACCATAAATGATTTGCTGTTTGAGAGAAAGGTTAAATTGATAATGCCTTCTTTTACAAGAAAATGTGGACAGCTAACTGAGGAACAGGTGACATGCACAAGACGGATTGCACATGTAAGAATTCATGTTGAAAGAGCAATCAGACGTTTGAAAGTTTACAAAATACTATCACAGGTTGTTCCGATTACCATGGCTCCTAAAATAGACAAGATTCTAAGAATATGTGCTGCTCTTGTCAATTTAAGGGCGGATCTCATTCGTGATTCAAACTAAGTAAGCATGTGATCAACATGACTAGACTGAGACATGAGATATTTACAGTGCTATCAAGAACATTATACAGGACCATCAAATGAAATAGTACAGTAATGATATTAAAATCTAAAATGGTTGAAAAATTGATGAATACAGAACATTTAGGGAGTTATGGGTTTTATGTGAACATTCTTTGAATGCTTGTTCTGTTGTACAGAATGTGAATATTTATGCATTTCATTTACATGATATAAACTGTATACATTTAGTGCCATTACTTAAAAATCAATCCTTGTCACCTTTTACTGTTTAAATTGAATTTGTTTAAACTGTAACAACTTTTTGTGTTTGGAACATTACCTTGGAAGATGGCAAAAAATATGTAACCACTTTCAACATTCAATGTCATCAGCTTTTTAAATATAACATGCTGGTATGTGAATGTTTTGTTTACAGTAAAATATACTGTGGGAATCATGTTTCATATCTTATTGCTAGAACAGAAAGTTAAAACGCATGTTTTTGCATAACATTGAAAGAAAGTTGATTTACACAGCCAGAAGGTATCACATATTTCATTCTGATTCTCTTAATGTATGGCACACATTTATGTTCATGCCACATGTGCAGATGTGCACTAATCCGTTCCCATTATCTCAGTGTATCTTTCATTTAGCTTAAACCGTCCTGCAGCATATTCATCTACAAGCCGAGGCAGCATACGTGAGAAGTAAAAACCTCTCAAGCGCTTTACTAGCTCCCTCACAAACGCCTCGTCATACTGCACTGTAAAGGAAACCTGCTCACTGGGTGTCCAGATCAGAAGTGTAGCAGACTTTAGACCTATGCAAAACATTGTAAGCTGTACTTGCATATAATATCCCCTGCTGCCAGTTTTCTGCAGCTGCAGCTCTCCATCTACTAGTTTGATATCACTGCATTTCTGAGTTAGCTGGTCAGTGAGTGAGAGCTGGGTTGGCACAGGACATTTTATTTCAAGAAGCACACAGGAGTCGATGACCCCATCGGGACTGGCAGAGAGCCATGGTTCTTGGACACTTACAACAGTGCCCTTGTGAGTAATGTTCATCCCCTGTTCTTTCAGTTGAAGGCAGGCTCTAACTTCATTTTCTTTACCATAGTTGGTTGCATAGTTGCCACGAAAGGAGGGGTATATGTGCTCACATAGAAATGTGTCACTTTTTGTGGCTGCATGTACGGGAACCTTTTTTGCAGAGCTGGCAGTTAGTCTGATTTTCCTACAATTGTGCCACAAATCAGATGCACTCTGCTCTCTCGTTTCTAATTCTAATTGAGCTGCTTGTGCATCACCAACTTCAACGTATGTCTGGTAGAATGTCTTGCATGAGTCACAGCTGAGATCATTACTGTGTGTCTGGTGTGGTTGAAAAATCTTGTCATCAACTGCACTGGTTCTCCTGCTAGGTTGTTCTGCTGATGGTGAAGCATTATAACACTTTTCTAGTAAGCTGTTCTTGAGGACAAAAAGTGGTTGAATGGGGGCTTTGTCCACACTGTCTCTGAAGTCTTTGTGTGACAGATGATGTGGTGTATTTGGGAGTGATTCAAATCAAATCAACTTTATTTATATGGCACTTTTCATACAGTTTTGTAGCACAAAGTGCCTCACAGAGGGTAAAAACAAACAAACAGAACAAGACAAAACATCATGAAAACCCCAAGCCTCCCACACCCATAAACATACACACAGATACACAGTTACATACACACTCACGTACATACATAGACATACTGACAGACATACACACCCACACACACAAACATACACACACCCACACACATACACTAGTTATTGCTAAGGAGACATGGCTCGGCACAGAGATCAGAGGTGAGGAACAGCTACCTTTGGGGGCCGTGCACACCGAGAGGAATCAAGGTCCACGACTGCAGGGGCGCCACCAAAAGGACCGTCCCAGCCCAGGTAGACAGGAGGCTCCACACCAAGGTGTAAAGCTCTCCCGCCACTCCGGCCAGGGCCGTCCTCGGGACAGCACCCCCAACGGTGGACCAGAAGCAACTCCCGGTGTGGTAGGCCCCCAGGAGGAAACACTGGAGAATCGAGGGGCTAAAACAGTAAAATAAGATAAAAGGTATAGAAGCTAAAACTGAGGGAATAGAACAATGTAATGTATAAAATAGACCATAAATAACGACTAAAACATTGAAATAAAACATTGAGATAAAACAAGTAAGTAATAAAACAGGATAGGCTTAACTAAGAATTAATATAAAATAGAATAATAATAATAAAAAATAAATAAATAAATAAATAAATAATAAAAAATGTCGGTAATTAGAAAGAGTTAAATGAGCTCAATTAAATGCCTGATTAAAAAGATGGGTCTTGAGCCTCTTTTTAAAAACATCAACATTCTCTGCGGCCCTGAGGTTCTCCGGGAGGCTGTTCCACAATCGGGGGCCATAATAACTGAATGCCGCCTCCCCGTGTGTTCTAGTTCTAACTTGTGGTATCGTTAAAAGGCCAGCACCGGAGGACCTCAGGGTCCGCGAGGGTTGATAGGGTAAAAGTAATGCAGATAGATAAGAAGGCCCAAGACCGTTAAGACACTTAAAAACAAGTAAAAGAACCTTAAAATTAATCCTGAAGCGCACAGGGAGCCAATGCAGCGATTTTAAAACAGGCGTAATATGCTCCCGCCCTCTGGTCCTCGTCAGCACTCGTGCAGCTGAGTTTTGTAATAATTGTAAGTTATGCAAACTCTTTTTGGGAAGACCAGAGAGCAGGGCATTACAGTAATCTAAACGACAAGAGATAAAAGCATGCATCAGCACCTCCGTGCTGGCCTGGGAGAGAAACGGGCGGACTCTGGCTATATTTTTAAGATGGTAAAAACCTATCTTTGTTATGCTTTTGATGTGTGGAATAAAAGTGAGCTCAGAGTCAAAAATCACGCCCAGATTTTTTACTGATTTTGAGGGTTTAAAATCCTGTAGCTTTGGTAAAAGTTTCTCTCTCTGGCCTTCAGGACCAATGACTAAAACCTCTGTTTTGTCCTGGTTGAGCTGAAGGAAGTTTGCTGCCATCCATGACCTAATGTCTAAAATACAGTTAAAAAGGGGTCAGATTCAGTCACTACAGCCCTACAGTTCACGTTGTATTGCTGTTCTGCCTTGTGGTGCCTGAAGTTAATCTGACTCAGACGTTTAGGCTCAAGGTTCTTTGATGTCCCTGAATTCCACCTGCGCTGTTCATCTGTACATGCAAGTCCTGTCTTTCCACTGACCACGGCATTCTGCACCTATAATAATGACATCAATAGTATCTTCATCATTTCTCCACTTATTATTGACATTACTATAAAGCATAAACATAAGCATATATACTTTTCGGCAATAAAAGCACAACTTAATGTCTTTAAATATATTTAATTGTTCCCATGTTTAAACAATAGAACGGAGATATTTGGGTTTATGAATACCTTCCACAGAATAGCTGCTGCATAACTACATGACTTCCCTAACCCGGCAATGCACGAGCAGCCGCCTGTCTCCACGACTCCACTTTCCTTCAGCATTATCCATGCTGTATGTTTCGCTTGATGGACGCTCTGGCTGGGCTCTACTGCTGCCTTCAGAAATATAAACTCGCCGTGTTTCTTCAACAGTACTTTCCCTATTTTGTTACTGTGCAGGTAGTTGTATGCTTCTGTGCTTTTGTAATTGCGTAATTCTTCACCGTCAACACCTTCAGAAAATACTAGATAATTAACTATGTCGATGTAGCTAACATCGGGCCATTGCTTCATGTCATCTACCCACTCCGTGAGAACTGACGGGTGAGGCACTGTCACAGAACTGTCCTCATGACTTTTTAAAACATCTGTACTGTGTATCCACCTCCGATTTGTGTCCATTTTGTCGCTCTTTGTCTTTTAAAGCCGGTTTATAGATCGAGCATGACAGCTACGGTAGCGTAAACACACAGAGTTCAACCAGTTTAACCGGAAGTGCATAACCGATCACCGCTATGAACCATGGGTAAACTCGCGAAGTCAGGAATAAGGTGAATAGGGTGACAAACCCCCACTGGGTCTCTTGGCAGTCTTTGCAGTCTTTGCACCTAGGCTTGCACCGCAGGAGTTGTGCACACAACAGCACAGCAGTGGAGAAGTCCAAGACAAAGGAACGTTTTTAGCTCCACTTGCTGATGAAATTCAAATATGCGAGTACAATGTAGAAGAGAGAAACTGAAACAAATCCATTTGTATTGATCCAATTGACACTTCAGAGTATTGAGTAGTATCAATATTTTGGGATCAATCCACACACCCCTAGACTGTAGCCTGATGTTACTTCAGTAATTAGCAGGTTTCTACAGTTATACAGCAGCCAGCAGCACGAGGGAACCAGAGCGCTGTAAAACTAAAGAAACAGATGGAGGGCTATAAACAAAATGCTAATGTCTCTGTCCTTTTCTCTCTTCTATGGCCATTTATCCCGGCTTTGTCACCATCTCTCTCTGTTTGTGTAGTGCATGGTGGCTGCACAGCTGAGCTGCTGCTTCTCACTCATGCGTTTGTGTTTACATAGGCAGCATTGCTGCTGCAGCGTGGCTCCTGCCTACCCTTTCCGTTTACATGGAGTTCACCTTTGATCAATAAATATGATGTGATGACATGATTTACCCCTGATGAAAGAGTGAGAAAAAAAGCCAGAGGGTGAAAGAGAGGGAGGGAGGGAGAGAAAGAAAAAGAGAGTTGCAGGGAAAAACTGCTCTTCACCTGTTCTGTGTATTCTCTTCATGTCTGTGACATATTCTACAGATACAGACATTAAAGAGGTCATATTCTGCTTTTTGGGTTTTTGCCTTTCCTTAATTGTATGTAGCATTTTTGTGCATGTAAAAGGTCTGCAAAGTGAAAAAGCCACACCAAAGAGAGTTACTCTCTCCCACAGAAAACACGTCCGTAACTTGCCACTTGTCAGATCATAGTCTAAAAAGGTTTTTCAGATGTAGGCAGAGAAAATATTTTTTTACATTCCTAAAAAATCTTACTATTTTGCTGACCACTACACTTCATGTCTACAATCTAAACCAAGTGCTCTCTCACATTTTTAGTTGTTTCTGCCCCAACACAAAAGGAGAATATCCTACAAATGACATACTGCAACGTCTACCAAAAGGTCTGGGGTTGCATTCCTCCACTCTGACATCCTGAATGTCAAAACCAAAAAGGCTTCCCATCAGGTGAGCTAGGCAGGAGACCAAAGATATCAGCAGTGGGGGGCTGGGGGGGTCGGAGGAAGGGAGATGGATCGAAGGAGGAAGGTTTTGTAGTCTGCAACCCTCCGCTC
Organism: Pagrus major; assembly: GCF_040436345.1. Lineage (NCBI taxonomy): Eukaryota > Metazoa > Chordata > Actinopteri > Spariformes > Sparidae > Pagrus > Pagrus major. Next base: position 4,199,765 of record NC_133235.1, on the reverse strand, counting down.
TCCTTTTTCCTTTTCATCTCATCCTCCTCACTCTGGCTGTCAGCTTCACTTCCCTGCACTACTCTGTCTAATCTGAGTAGAAAGCAGGTGAGACAGGCTGATGATGAGACATCTCACTGCATGAGGGGATATAGAGAGGGAGGAGGAGGAGGAGGAAGAAATGGAGGCAAAGAGACAAAATGTGAGATGCAAAACCAGTACAAGACCACACTAACCACACCCTGCTGCAACCAAAACTTAAACAGACTGTTAGCTTTATACAGTTTAGTTAATACAATGTATATTATTTAATATAAATATTATTACACTAAAGCTACAGAAAGGTTACGCCTTCGTATGGGGGGGGGGGGGGGGGGGGACAACTGCCAGTTAATCTGCAGTGCGGAGATATGTGAATCAAGTAACTTGTTATTTCTGCTGTCAATTTCAATTTCAAGATGTATACTTAAACATGATGACGTTTCTGCTGTGCTTATTCTATGTAGTCTGTTGCTTTGCTAGCATCTTTGCTAGCTACCCAACAGTGACATCTTAGACTAACAGGCTGGACAGACTGGATGCGTGTGCATCCATGTTAACAGGTTAGACCTACCACACATATGCATGAGTTGTACTTCTCACTTAGTGTTGTTTTTGGTGGCCTGTTTTAATTTTAGTTTTAGTCTAGTCTTTGTGTCAACTTGTCATTTTAGTTTTTATTAGTTTTAGTCTTAGTCTTTTTAGTCTAGTCAAGATTCAGTCGACTGAAAGTCTGAGCATTTTAGTCTTATTTTAGTCAGAATTATCCATGACTATTTTCATCTAGTTTTAGTCGACGAAAACTGATGACATTTTAGTCTAGTTTTAGTCAATGAAAATTGTACTTTAGTCTCTTTTTAGTAATGCAATTCTATTTAACCCAGTTAATATAGTACAAGTACCTAGTATAGAATAGACAAAACCAACATTTTCTTTAAGTCACCCATTTCACAAGTCAAACAAGGTTATCTTATTATTATGTTATTGTTACCTTATAGACTCAAGATTACATTCAATTCCAGACACGGAAGACGCTCTGATTTGAATTTACAACATATTTATTTTACTTACCAAACATGTAAGAAGTACACACACATAAATTTAAATAAAATAAATAAATAAAATAGCTTCAAATGACAATGCCAGAAAAAAATGACATTACATTCAAGTTTAACTTAAAGAGAAACAAGGTGCTTGAATGCTCGAGCTACAATAACATAATAAAAAAGTGCAAATAAAATGTGTGTGTCTGTGACTTGTATTGCTTGTAAACTGAAGTCAGATTTTGCATCATAAAAACTATTACAAGATATAACACTACAAATGGTTTGGACCTTAGGGAGATATAATGAGATGGGAATTCGTTGACAGAAAAGAACAAATAACAGATAGTAGGCTACTGAATTCTTTGTGTCAGACTTAACTTTGTGTCTTGAGTTGTCGTTAACGTTAACCCACCGCAGCTGCATCTTCTAAATAATGCCGCGCGAGTGGGGATTGAGGAAGCGACGTTACCTGCTTCTGCGCAGCGCGACCTGATGCAGCCCCTGAATTGAGACTCAGGAAACAGAAATATTGCAAAATAATAATAATAGCGAGACGAAATAATGTTATAACATTTCGTCTCGTCTCGTTTTGGTCAACGAAAATGAAGAGATATTTTTTATTTTGTAAACCACATTTAGTCCCGTTTTTATTCGTCAACAATATTGCATTATATATTTGATTATAGTTTTCGTCACATGACCAACATTTACGTTGCGTCTCGTCTCGTTTCCGTCACGTGATAAAGGTTCGTTGACGGCGTGACGACGATATTTAGTCATAATTTTCGTTGACGAAAGCAACACTATTCTCACTCACGTGTCAAGCGAGGCTGCGGCATTGCTTCAGCTAGAGATTTGGAGTCTTACCTATTTTTACCTATTTTACAAAAACAGACCTGAAAACAACCTGTAGATACTCATATCGACTTCATACCATCATTTCACTACAGTTTTAATGTTTGTATCTGTAGAGTAAGTCACAGACTTTGGTCAACTGAAGCTGCCATTTTCTCCAGTCTGTGGCTTAGGTTAACTTTATGTTAGTGAAAGTGTTGTTATTGATGTGATATGAAAGCATCAAACATGCAATTCAGATGTATTAGATATTTACACTTTGAAATAACATAATGAAAAAATAAAATAAAATGTATGTAAACTAGTGTGTGAGTTTTTCGATGTGGAAATTATTGTAAAATAAACATTGTGATTGGTTAAAATTAAATTGTTATTTACAAGTTAAAGAGAGGAAGGATTAAGTACAGATGTTTCTCCTTTCATATGACCTGCTGCGATACTGAGGCACAAGCATCGCAGCGCACTAAGGGTAAGGAACAGCAGACATGCAAATTCCAAACTTTACAGGCACGTCAAAGCAACTTGCATAGAACAGAAGCTCTCACCTGGAGAAATAAGGACATCAACAACACAGCACATCCGGACATACAGGAGAAGTGGGTGAAAAACTTGTCCAACAGAGAGCTCACCCAACCAGAGAAGGATTTCCTTGCCAAAGGACTGAACTTTGCAGTAGCTCCAGAACAGATACCGGCAGTAGATCTCATCACAGCAACAGAGTCAGCCATCAGAAACAACAAGGTGGCAGACACAGAGGCAGAACAGCTATGGTTGAAGGTATCAGCTGCTCTTGCTAATGCAAAATCACTCTCCTCCAACCTCACTACTGAGGAAAGGAAGGCCCTGGCATCACTCCAAAGAGACTGGAACATCACCATCTGACTGGCAGACAAAGGGAGATGCACTGTAGTGCTAAACACAACAGCCTACTACACCAAAGTCACTGATCTGCTTAGTGATACTTACACCTCTGAGAGTCTGAGGCTGGAAAACTGGAAAAGGACAGAGCCATTGACAGCCCATTATTATTATTATTATAACATATCCAAGCACTTAGCCAGTATCCTAGCTCCTTTGGTCAGTAACACTCAACACCACATCAAAAACTCACAGGATTTCGCCAGCAAGGTGAGAGAGATAACACTGGACCCAGAGGAAACAATGGTTTCTTATGATGTCACATCACTTTTTACTTGCATTCCCACTCAAGAAGCTGTTAAGATGGTGAAGAAATGCCTGCTACAGCACTTTGTCCAGCAGAACTAACTTCACCCCAGATCACATTTGTGCCTTACTGGACCTCTGTCTGACGACCACCTACTTCCAGTACAGTGAAGGCTTCTACTGATAGAAGCACGGCTGTGCCATGGGCTCACCGGTGTCCCCAATAGTGGCCAACCTTTACATGGAAGAAGTTGAGAGCTTCACAGGAACCGCTCCAAGCCACTGGTTCAGGTATGTGGACGACACCTGGCTCAAAATCAGAACAAGGGAAGTGGAAGCCTTCACAGAACATATAAATGCTGTGGACAATAACATCAACTTCACACGGAAAGATGTCAGAGGAGACAGTCTGCCCTTCTTGGACTGTGCAGTACACATTGAAGAAGACAGAAACCTCAACATTGAGTCGAACAGAAAAGCTACACACTCAGATCAATACTTGCTGTTCAACTCTCATCACCCACTGGAGCACAAGCTGGGGGTCATCAGAACCTTAAACCATCGGGCTAAGACCGTGCCCACTAAGTCAAAGGGGAAGGAGAAGGAACAGAAGCACATCAGGGGAGCACTTAAAACCTGTGGCTACCCAAACTGGACCTTTGCCAAAACCTCTAAAAGATCCAGATCAGACAGAGAGGAGGAGACGAGAACACACTCTGCTACCAAGATGAGGTTGTGGAAGACACTTTCATGTCACAGGTCATACACCATGGCAAGACTGAGCACAGCAACAAGACACAAGGCAGTTATACTGCATCAGCAAGCTCTCTCCCAGACAAAGATTTCAAAGCAGACTGGGGTTTCAAGATGTGCTGTTCAAGCTCTTTTGAAGAAGCACAAAGAAACAGGCAATGTTGAGGATCGTAGACGCAGTGGTCGGCCGAGGAAACTTAGTGCAGCAGATGAAAAACACATCAAGCTTATTTCCCTTCGAAATCGGAAGATGTCCAGCAGTGCCATCAGCTCAGAACTGGCAGAAACCAGTGGGACTCAGGTACACCCATCTACTGAAGTGGTCTTCATGGAAGAGTTGCAGCCAAAAAGCCAGACCTCCGACATGGGAACAAGGCCAAGCGACTCAACTATGCACAAAAACATAGGAACTGGGGTGCAGAAAAATGGCAGCAGGTGCTCTCGACTGATGAGTCAAAATTAGAAATATTTGGCTGTAGCAGAAGGCAGTTTGTTCGCCGAAGGGCTGGAGAGCGGTACAATAATGAGTGTCTGCAGGCAACAGTGAAGCATGGTGGAGGTTCCTTGCAAGTTTGGGGCTGCATTCATGCAAATGGAGTTGGAGATTTGGTGGATTAATGGTGTCCTCAATACTGAGAAATACAGGCAGATACTTATCCATTATGCAATACCATCAGGGAGGCATATGATTGGCCCCAAATTTATTCTGCAGCAGGACAACGACCCCAAACATACAGCCAATGTCATTAAGAACTATCTTCAGCATAAAAAAGAACAAGAAGTCCTGGAAGTGATGGTATGGGCCCCCACAGAGCCCTGATCTCAACATCATCGAGTCTGTCTGGGATACATGAAGAGACAGAAGGATTTGAGGAAGCCAACATCCACAGAAGATCTGTGGTTAGTTCTCCAGCCGAGTTCGTTAAAAAACTTTGTGCAAGTGTACCTAGAAGAATTGATGCTGTTTTGAAGGCAAAGGGTGGTCACACCAAATATTGATTTATATTGATTTTTAAAATTTAGATTTCTCTTCTGTTCATTCGCTACATTTTGTTAATTGATGAAAATAAACTGTTAACACTTCCAAATCAACATATAAACATATTTTTATTTAATATACTTTTGCAATTAGAGACATGTTGGTGTCAATGTAAAGTCAGAATATTTTAACCCTTTTTCATTCACTTGAAAGAAAATAAGGTTATTAGCAGTGGTGGAAATGTGGGACAATGCAAGGAAACGTCGTTTTTGGAGTAAAAATTGGGAGTGAACGGTGTTCTCTGCAATCTTTCTTATTTTGAGTAACTTTAGATTTTTTATAGGCTATAGCTGTCATGGTAATGAGGAAATTTAATAAAAACACAGCGCACACATACACTCTCACCATACACTGTGTGGTTCCCCCAGAAAAACATGGCAATTTCCCCTACTGGTTATTAGTACTTATTTAGTATAGACATAAATGGTATAGTTTTTTTTGTTTTGTTTTTTGAATACTTAAAAAAAACAATGGCAATCTTGTCTATACAAAGAATAATACAATTTGTTGTTGGTCCATTGATCTTCAGTTATGAAATGAAAGTGAAATTAAAACATTATTCATTTTGTCAGGACCATTAAAAACCATGTGAAACCATTGTAATTCATATTACCACCACGCGCGACACAAGACTTGTTTTTTATGAAGAGAACTTTTTTTATTACTTTTATTTTTTTTATTTTAACAGAATAAAAACAGCACAGATGAGTGATAGACCATTTTTATTCTGTTTCCCTGTGGCAGACATCTGACACGGCTCTCTTAACAAAAATATCTTCTTCAGAAAAAGTGAAAATAAAATAGGACATATATAGACTAACAAACAACCCCATAACACCAAACAGGTGCATGTGCATTACTTTTACTAAGCAGACCATTCACTGCCTTTTCCATCTGGTGTCCCATAATTTGGCTTTGACAGTTCAATTTAGCACCGTTTCTTTTCAAGATTATTCCCTCCTCTGTGTGATAGTCAAAACACTCCAGTCAGAGTGATATGCCCTGTGAAAGCCTCAGTATAAATCTCTCCTGAAGAAGCCTCACTGAGTGATTCATTTTGCAGCTGATTGGAGGTAGAAATGTTCTGTCTCGGATTCTGATGATAAATTTCTATAATAGAAGCCTGTTATGGAGGACACAGCACTGTTATTGATTATCCATATCACTATGAAGTATGGGAAGCTCACAAATTCATTATTATACATGCTATGCTGCCAAAGAGTATTCTAGTATTCTTGGGGGAAAAAATGTAGTAAGATGTTATATGGCACTGTCATGAATGTACTTGCATTTAGCAGACGCTTTATGTCCAAAGCGACATACAGTAATTCATACATTCATACACTGATGGCAGTGGCTGCCATGCAAGGTGCCAACCAGCACATCAGGAGCAGTTTGGTGTTCTTGCAGTATCTTGCCCAAGGACACTTCAACATGCAGACCAGGGAAATTGAACCAGCTACCTTCCGATAACAAGACACTGGCTCTACCCCTGATCCACAGCCGCCCAACTTCCCAAATTATTCTTTATTTCTCAAGTTTTTACGCAAATGGTTGTAGGAAATTGTTACATTGTAATGGAAAAATAAAAAAATAAACTCAGAAACATGGGTGGCTGCAATATTCTGGATTTTTATTTGTATTATTTAGCTTACAACGGTAGATACCCATTGTCATGGACATAAATGTAAAGCAGTGGTGGTTTGTTGGAGTGCTTATGTCTGTATTTTTAGGAAATGGCAGAATAAAAACATCACTGAGTAGAGCCAGCTGTTATATGGGGAAACCAACCAGGTGACACTAATATTAAGAGACAGAATTATTAATAAAACAAGTCATTCAACTGATTTCAATTTTTTTTGTCTTTCAAATACAATGCAACTTATGTTATATTTAATAACTCGTCTGATGTTTTATAATGTATCATGTATTTTGTGCAGTACCCTCTTTCTTATACACTTTAAGAAAACATGGTTGTTCAGAAGTGCTCTGGAGCGCTTTGAGTACCTTGGAGTATCTTTATAGGCTCATGAACCTTTTTTAGGGTTCTTTGAGAAACTGAATCAGGCCTTAGCCAGTGGCTACTGACCCTATGCCTAAAGCCTAGTTCACATTACAGGATTTTAGCCCTGATCTTGCTGTCTCAGACGGTTTTTGGAGCTGGCCCCAGATCAGGGGCAGATTGGCACGTGCTTCTGAGTGTTAATCTAACACTTAAAGAGTCAAATTTAACGCTAAGTCAGTGAACATATAGTCCTTATCTTCACAGTGTAAAAGTTACACTGAACATAGTATATAGTTGAATTTTCAGAGTCAATTCAACTCTGGTAAGTGTTAATATTTTACACTACACTACAAGTGTGAAACTCACACACACTCACTATGACAGAAATGACACTCATATGGCTATTTACATTCGACACTGTGGGAATTAAACAGTTTCTTCATGAGTGTTAAACCTACTTAACACTAAGTGTTGATTACGAAAATACTCACTCATGTTTACTCATGTATTTACTCCCTGTAAGTGTTATTCTTACCCAACACCTTGTTTATTTTCAATTGGACTCCTTTTTAATAATGTACTCTCAACAGAATTACTTTTTAGTAACTTTTTACCATGTCCAGCTAACACTTAAAACAAGTAAGAATATAAACTAAAAATGTTTGCAGGGGGAAAAACAACAAACACCATTACATCCTTGTCTTAATACCAATTTATTCCAAATAAAACACTGATTCTTGAGATAAGGGACAAAACATGTTTCAAATCTGATTTTTTTTAAAAAATAAAAAATAAAACATTCATTTGAAATGGATACATTTGTAGACAAAGGTCTCAACTAGCAATTATGTGAAGGAACAGGTTTTTGGTATAACACTTTTTTCTAAAATTTGACATTTATGCACTTCATAACTTGATTTATGTCAACTCCGTCAGACACACTAAAAAGCCTTTTATTTTAATTTGATCAATCCAACATGGATGTAAAGTCCTTAATTATCTAATAATGGTATTCAGTAATCAAGTTTAGTAATAAAATGCATTATATACTTTTTTGTTTTGATTTCACACTATTCTAAAATATCCCATTTCTAAATTCCTTAATTTTCTACTTTCATTTTTAATATTAAGCAAATAAACAAATAAGACATCACTGCATGTAATTCAGCTGGCATTTTAATACATGAGCACAATAAATTGAACATAGGATAATACATTTCTTTGAAAATGAACAAAAACATCATCTGACGGTGTTGACAAACCGCTGATGGTGTTGACAAACAACTGATGGAGATGAAAACTGATTAAGTATACTAGCAGTTTTTTTCCTAACATCTGATTGAGGTTACAACATAATAATAAAACTAACTAACGCAGTGTTCAAAGATATTTAATTGTTATTTTGTAATAATTATTTAGGTTACAGAATCCTAACTCTGAAGCTATTCATCAGCAAATTAAAACTTCGAATACACATTGTATAATACAAGAGACCAATACAAGAGAATACAAGGGAATACAATACAAGAAAACCAGAGAATATAGTGGATCTGTACTGTTATTTCATTTTTGTCTGACCTGCATTGGGCAAGAGGTGTCTGACATACTCCCTCTCTATGAAATCCATTACACCAGGGGCTATGCTGTAGAGCTCTCTTGTACTGCTTGATTGTCGTGGAGATCCCACCCCTGTTAGTTTTAGTAGAATGTCTTTGACTGGACAGAAACAGACATCCCTCCTACCATGTTTTGGGTGAGCATTTGCTGTTGGACCATGAGGGTGCATAAACTCCACTTTAACATCTTGGTGTTCAGCATCCACATCAATGACTTTTGCTAGCCACCAGTGATCATCGTACACCACTGCTAGTCAGTCACCATCCTCAATGCTATCAAGGGTTATTTCTGTAATAGTGTCCTCAGGACCTTTCACCTGCTCCTCTTCCATCTCCGCCTCCATCAGCTCTTCCATTTCCTCTGTCTCCTCTTCCATCTCCTCTTCCATCTGCTCCATTAACATGGCCAAAGGACTTTTCTTTCTGGCCCTTGCATCAGTCTGCTTTTGCTCTGTGTCTCCATGCAAATAGTAAGAAGCCGGGGTAAAACATTCGCAATTCAATGGCTCACTACTTTCCTCATTGATGGAACCTGTTTGAGTGGTTGCGTGAGAAGTGTGTCATATTTTCCCATTTCTTCATCCTCAATGTAGTGCAGCTGAACACCATTCAGCCTGTTTGAGATCTTTTCAAAGAACTCTTTTCCATTGGTTATGTCATTCCCATGCAGAACCAATCTGTCTACTGTTCTTTTTACTGTTTCCCCAATGCCATCTGGGGCACCTTTGCCATGGGATGTTGGGAAATAGTTCCATGTTGCTCTGTTGAAGCCTAGAGTGAGTGGTACCTCAGAAAGGAGGAAGAAGTTTTTCTTGTTTCTTGACCAAAAGTGCACTGTGGTAACTGATGGAATTTTTTTCCGAACATCAGAATCAGAATCAGCTTTATTGGCCAAGTATGTGAAACACATACAAGGAATTTGACTTTGTTTTTTTCTTAGCGCCCGATGTACATAGACGTAAACATGAACATAAACATAAACATAACATAACAAACATTCAACTAGAAAGAACAACAACAACAAAGAACAGTAAGTTAAAAAAGTGTTCAGAGGTCCAGTCTATTATAAATATATATTTAAGTATATATTATATTATTTACAGTGAGGATTTATGTACACATAAAGTGCAATTTAGTCTGTAAATGTAAAGACAGTGAGTGGATGATTTTGGAGTCAGGGGGTTACTGACACTGGGTGACTGATCAAGTGTTCATCAGTGTGACGGCCTGGGGGAAGAAACTGTTCTTGTGTCTGGTTGTTTTGGCGTACAGTGTTCTGTAGCACCTGCCGGAGGGGAGAAGTTCAAACAGATTGTGTCCAGGGTGTGATGGGTCTGCAGAGATGTTTCTTGCCCGTTTCCTGACTCTGGATGAGTAAAGGTCCTGGATGGTGGGCAGTTTAGCACCAATGATTTTTTCTGCAGTCCTGATTGTCCGTGTCAGTCTGTTCCTGTCCTGTTTGGTGGCTGATCCAAACCAGACGATGATGGAGGTGCAGAGAACAGACTGGACTATTGCCGTGTAGAACTGGCTCAGCAGCTCCTGGGGCAGGTTGAACTTCCTGAGCTGACGCAGGAAGTACATCCTCTGCTGGGCCTTTTTGATTATGGAGTCTACGTTGGGAGTCCACTTTAGGTCCTGGGAGATGGAAGATCCCAGAAACCTGAAGGTTTCCACAGCAGACACGGAGTTATAGAAAATGGTGATGGGGGGCAGTGTAGGGGGGCTACTCCTGAAGTCCACTGTCATCTCCACAGTTTTGAGCGTGTTCAGCTCCAAATTGTTCTGACCACACCAGAGGGCCAGCTGTTCCACCTCCCGTCTGTAAGCAGACTCGTCACCGTCCCGGATCAGGCTGATGACTGTTGTGTCGTCTGCAAACTTCAGGAGTTTGACAGATGGGTCTCTCGAGGTGCAGTCGCTGGTGTATAGGGAGAAGAGCAGTGGGGAGAGCACACATCCCTGGGGGGCGTCTGTGCTGATTGACCGGGTGCTGGATGTGATTTTCCCCAGCCTCACCTGCTTCCTCCTGTCTGTCAGGAAGTTTGTGATCCACTGACAGGTGGAGGCTGGGACGGTGGGCTGGGTGAGTTTGGAATGGAGGATGTCTGGGATGATGGTGTTGAACGCCACAAACAGGATCCTAGCATATGTCCCTGGGGAGTCGAGGTGTTGCAGGATGTAGTGCAGTCCCATGTTGATTGCATCATCTGCTGACCTGTTTGCCCGGTATGCAAACTGCAGGGGGTCCAGCAGGGGGCCTGTGATGTCCTTCAGGTGGCTCAACACCAGTCTCTCAAAGGACTTCATGACCACAGACGTCATTTAGTCCTGAGATTGCTGGTTTCTTGGGGACCGGGATTATTGTGGAGCTTTTGAAGCAGAAGGGGACTTCACACAGCTCCAGTGATATGTTGAAGATCTGGGTGAAGATGGGGGCCAGCTGGTCAGCACAGACCTTCAGACAGCCTCTTCACAGATCCTGAGTGATGGTGGGGGGTGCAGGGGGTGATGAGGGTTGTTTGATGCTGGAGTGGGTGATGGGTGTGAATGTTAGCTTCTCAAACCTGCAGTAGAAGACATTCAGGTCGTGGTTGTGGTCTCACTTCTCAGTTTCTCCTCATATAGATGGAGCAGCTCTGAAAGACTCCCACTGTGCATGGTAAGTTTTGTGTTGAAGTGGATCCCATTTGCCGTTTCTTCTTGAACTCGGCCCCACTGCTTCCATTCAACATGGACTCCACCTTGCTCTGGGTTCAGAACTGTGTGTTTGTTTAAGCACTGTAAGCAGGTGCGAAGAAGGCAGGCCTCACTTGCTGAAGAACAACAAACTAACTCAAAGCTGTCCTCTAGTTTGGTCGACTTCACAACACCGGATGACCGTAGAACCTGAAGCATTAAGCATGCATTTTCATGAAAGTGACACACACGTCTTCCTGTCAGATGCCTTTGGTGCCGTAACATAGAAGGGTCACAGAGCACAGAAGGAAGAGTAACTATTTTAGCCTTCTTTCTTCGCCATGTCTCTTTCATTATCTCCTTGATTTTCTCTTTCAAAGCTTTGATTTCCCTTGAATGCCTTTTCCTACTTTTTCTCCTTTCTTTCTCACTTGCAAGATTCTGGTTGAGTGGGCTATCTGGGGGCGTGTCTACTTGCTGCACTGCATTCTGTACTGCCCTGTGCTTTCTGGATCTTTTCCGAGCATCCTTCCAATACCTTCTCTGATACCTCTGCTCCCTTGGTTCCAATTCTCTAATGCATCTTACTTTTTTGTCTTGAACTCTCTTCTTCCACCTTTTTCTTTCTTTCTCTAGAATCTCCCTTCTGCTGTCTGGGTCAGTATTTATTTTCTCTCTTCTTTTTCTTTGATACTCCCTATTTCTCTTTCTTTGCTCCGCCACTGACAGTTTCTGTCTAGCCATGCTTGCCTACAGTACAGATCAAACAATAAAATAGAATTCTTATTAGAAATCTAGAAATGTTCAATTTGAAACTGTGCTGTGTGTGTGTTACACTGTTTAATTAGCCATGATAGCTTTGTATATAGTCATCTTTAGTTACAGTGCAACATATTGTTACAGCATTAACTACCATGTAACTACCATGTTAGAGCATAAACTACTCTGTAACTACACGTTAACAGCATTAATTACCATGTAACTACCATGTTAGAGCCTAAACTACCATGTAACTACCATGTTAATAGCATTAACTACCATGTTAATGGTGTAATAAGGCTATAATACTTAGTATTGTAACCTCATCAGCCTGTCTTAGCTCTACAAGTCAAATGTTATGTATACAGCTGTATTTAAATCAGCCCATATATGTATATATATATATATATATATATATATATATATATATATATATATATATGTAAATAGAGCCAATGAAATAACATTGGAATATTTGAAAATGAAATAACATTGGAATATTTTAAAAAATATTCAAAAATAATATTATATTACTATAAAAAGAGTTTTTGGGATCACTTGTCAACCCTGTCAGTATGCAAGTCAACTCCGTCAGACACAAAATCTGACAGAGTTGACGTTTGACGGAGTTGACAAAATGGAATATTTTTTCATCTTAACTATGTGTTGTACACTGGAGACATTTTGTTTTTTCCTCAGTTGCTAGCTACCTCTATAACCTAAACTAAAATGTGCAATTTTATTTCACAATTATTAATTAAGATCATAGTAATGTACAGACAGTGTTGACGTGTAAAAGCTGTGACCGCATTTTTATAAACATTGTTTGTTTAAATTATCAAAAAATGTAAAACTTACTAGACCATATCTCCCACTGTTGCATTCACCATGAACAGGAAGTGGAAAAGGGGTCCTCAGGGTAATAGCTGACCACGATATTTCCTGATTTATTTAGGATTTTAAAAAAGTCTGATGGAGTTGACGGAGAGTGAGGACACACCTTTGATAGGCAGCATTTAATGGAAAATATCATTTAAAATTCACTTTTTGTATTTTTTGATATGTTATTGATACATTGGCTATGTATATTTATGCATTTGTAACACTTTTTTTGGCAGTTTGACATTGTGACTGCTTGCTGAGGACAGGCTAAATACATGTATTTTCTGGGTACAGAGCCTGAATTTTAACAAATTCTGCTGAAATCTTTTTTTAAAATACAAAATTAATGTAATGAGTATACACAGTTCCTTTACATGAAACTTTTTAAGCACTTTTATTTTTATGAATTTATTTATTTTTAACATAAATAAGACTTTTCTATGTAGAACATGTTTTGTCCCTTATCTCAAGAATCAGTGAAAAACATTAAATGGAGTTATTATAACTAAGGTTCAGGAACCGGACCACGCCACTCCTCCTCGCTGATCTGCCACCCAGGTCCAGCCAATCCAACCACCTGCATCTCATCAACCTAACCACCTGTGTCTCATTAACTCAACCACCTATGTCAACCTGATTCAATCACCTGTGAAACTTATATACTCAAGCCTAACCAGTGTTCTCCCCCCCTCCCCCCCAAGACCTTCTCCTTTTCTTTTCACTATCCTCTCTCACAGGATCGCCGGCAGCCCAGCCTTCGACATCGCCATCCCATGGCAAGATGATCCTCCAGACCAGACACCCAGGCCATTCAGCACAGGAACCACGGGGGGATGATGAAGCCACCCCCATTAGCACTTAGATTGAGCGTATGATGACCTGATGAACTGGATGACTGAGAACCTTCATCAACAAGTTTTCATTATCTTTAGGTTTTAAGACGTGCTCACATCATCACGTACTACCCAACAATTGGCGTTATGCCGAACGAAGTTCCGGTTCTGCAAAACAGGTTTCTCCACTTCCGGTCGACATCACGCCCATTCATTGTAGCAGCGGAAGTTAGCGGTGTTGGTTTTTTAAGTTTTATTTTGGCACAACATGTCATTTTACACGCGATCATTGCAAGAGCTCCCAAGGTTGAGCAATTCAGATGTTCACGGGATCTGCGAGACCTCCAGAACCCCCAGTAGCAGGCTCGACAAAGGATTTAAACTGTACGCCTCGTAGTGCTGTGCGATATGGACAAAATTTTATACCTTGATATAGCTAATTTTATATCCCGATAACGATATATATCCCGATATAGTATTTTTTCTTAGAATTATATATATATATATATATATGTATATATATATATATATATATATATATATATATATATATGTATATATATATATATATATACATATATGTTCAAATCAATCACATCTCAGCACTATTTTTGATAACCATGTGAATGAAAGGCAAATGAATGGCACTTTCTCCTTTTATTCGTGATTTTTTGTAGGACTGTCACAACAAATAAGAATTTGTAAACAAAAACTATTCCAAGCTTTTATGTAAATATGAAAAAATAACAATCTTTTACCAGGTAGGACAGCCAGTAGGCCTCGCAGCTGGGTTCTGCTTCTGTATCCGCGTCTGATGTAACATAACTAGTAACGTTATTTTCGTCTTCCATTGCGCTCTCCTCCGTCTCCGCCATGCTGCTTTCTGTTTACTCCCGGGCAACCGGTGCTGTAAACGAGTCCTTGCGGGTGATGTAAAAATTCTACCACAAAGCAGTAGCGTTGCTGCAGTTACATCGCCTTCATACAATGAACTTGTTTTGAACTCAAAATTTGGATATCCAACGGTCATTCCAACGTTGAGTTGTGCTTTACACGGCGTATTAAATCACAACCGTAGTGTACGTTAACGTTAGTGTAGCAACAGTGCTAAACAAGTAGCCTACACGTTAAAATTACGATATAAACAACAGAGGGTTATATCCAACGGTAGACATTTTTATATCGCACTACGATATATATCGTAATATCGCACAGCTCTAACGCCTCGTCATTTATCACCAACTATGAGGGTAAGTTGCTAGCTTAGCTAATATACGGCTGGTGGCCTGACACGAAAAGATGTCTCTCTCCTTTTGTGTAGTTTTGATTTAAGAGAATATTGTAGTAAGCAATGGTGATTCTGAGGGGTGGCCTGGGGTGGCCGGGGCCACCCCTGAAAACTCATTGGCCACCCCTGTGGCCACCCCAGATCTGATAGGTAGTTGGTCAAGTTCGTCAACACAAGAAACAAGAGAAATGCTGTCAATCAATGATGACAGCTGATCAGCTGATTTAGGGCCAGTTTAACATTTTTAACTAACACAGTAATGGTCGTACTGAGGCTGTGAGAGCTGATTTCTGCTCAGCGGATGTTTGGCCATGCAGGTCTGATAGGTGAGCCATGAGAGATGAGCACGGCAGCTGCACCTGCTGCTGCTGCTGGTCCGGTCGTTAATGAAACAGGAGGACATCACAGTGACAACGTCAACTGCTGGATAAAAATGCTGAAATCTGTCGATTGAGAGGTATGGTTATTTAATGTTTATTTATGTCGTAGTTCCCTCTGAATGTGTAGGAAAACTTCGTCTTTTAGCTGCTAGCTAGCTAAGCTAGTTAGTGCAGTGTAGTTCGTCTTTTAGCTGCTAGCTAAAAGACGAACTAGCTGCTAAGCTAGCCTAGCTTAGCAGCCTGCAAACCAAGTTAAGCATTTAATGTTAGCGTTTTGTTTTTTTTATTGTTATGTGGATACCGCCATGAAATATGAAACGCTGTTTTCTGGACTGAAGACTGAGGGTGTTTTTGCAGATGTGTGTGTTCAGTAGAGCTGATGTTATATTTTTGACCAACCAGTGTGTGAAATATAGTGTGACAGTCTAGATTGAAGTAGCTATAACACAAGAACAAGCTGTGATTTATTTATTTGCTCTGCAATTTAAGGGCTGTTTAAAGACTTTTTTCTCTTGGAGATAAAGGACATTTGTTTGTATCAATCAGCTCATCTTCACAGTTCACATGTTTTAGACGTTAAACAGGCAGAGGCAGAGTAAATTGCATTCAAATGCCACAAATGCTTGAGATGCAATATGTGTTAATTGTGTTATTAAAAGTGATCGAATATGTCGGTAGTTATGTAAAAATAAACCTTTGTAGATACTATAAATAGACATAATTAGGCACATTGTTGACACCTCCTTTCTTTTTGACATTTTAATGGAGTCAAAGCTGTTATTTAAGGGCTTCCAGAGCCCCACGAACATCCTGTATTTTGCACACTGATTCTAACCCAATTTGACAATGATCCTGCTTGACATTTGTAGTTATAGCTATTACTTCAAAGTGAATTGATTGATTGATTGATTGATTGAATTACATTTCTTTGCTTTACTAATTTAGGCGCCATCTTGTGGTTAAATTAAAACACAAATGGCAAAGAACAAACCAAAAAAATCAAATTCCAGTATCTCCAACAAATTATATCTAAGCTAAATAATAACATAAACTAAGCATGTAAAGAACAACAAATATTTCTGTTTTTTCCTTACAAGCTTAGTTTATCTTTTGCTTACAGATAAACTTTTTAATAAGGCCTATCTTTAAGTACACTGAACAAAAATATAAACGCAACACTTTTGTTTTTGCTCCCATTTTTTATGAGCTGAACTCAAAGATCTAAAACTTTTTCTATAAACACAAAAGAACCATTTCTCTCAAATATTGTTCACAAATCTGTCTAAATCTGTGTTAGTGAGCACTTCTCCTTTGCCGAGATAATCCATCCCACCAAACAGGTGTAAACAGGGCATATCAAGATGCTGATTAGACAGCATGAATATTGCACAGGTGTGCCTTAGGCTGGTCACAATAAAAGGCCACTCTGAAATGTGCAGTTTTGCTTTATTGGGTTTTGAACAAAAACACAACCCTGTGTAAGACATACATACTTAGACAATGAAGACAATAGGGCTGCCCCCAACCAAGGATTTTCTTGCTTGACCAGTGGTCGTCATTTAGAGCGATTAGTCAACTAATAGACGCATATATATATATATATTTAAAATAAATAAATAAATAATATATCTCCGCAGTAAAGTGGATGCGCCTGTAGAGAGATTTACACAATAAGTAAAATACAGTGAGCTGGATAATTTAGCTTCCCCAGTACACACGAATAGTCTAATACTAGCGCATATAACAATAATAAAATGTATTTATCTCTGCTTTCAAACATTCGGGCCGCCATGGGCAGGTAGCTAGGCTACTTACATGTTTAAGGTGGTACATCATGTTCGTCGTGGAGGAGTGATAGGCAAAGTTTTTCTTGCAAAGTTTGCATGTCACCTTCTTGGGGTTATCCTTCTTCTTTTCAAAATGATCCCATATTTTAGATGTCTTTCCCGACATGGTTGGCTATTAATTGTTAACTGTCTAACCGCGATGTCGAAGGGACCTGCCATGTTAAAAAAAAAAACACTGACAGTGAGTGAGTGTCACGACTTCCTGTATCTGGCCCTTCAAATTAAAAGCCCTCCAGCCTTTTATACACAGGCCAGCCACCACTCACATAGATTTTGACTTAATTTTGACAGGACACGGTCCAAATGTTTGTTGTTTTTTTTTTCCTGCGACCAATCGACCAATGAAATTTTGATTTGGTCGACCAGTGCTTGGTCGACTATTTGGGGGCAGCCCTAGAAGACAATGAAATTGGCAGTGAAAACAAACATGTTCAGTTTAAAGTTGCCTTTTGCCAGGCCGCCATTGTAAATAAGAATTTGATCAGAATGGCTTTACCTGGTTAAATAAAAGGTTAGATAAACATTTTTAAAAAGTAGCCAGTAATGCCAGCGAGCACAGTGTTTTCTATCACATTTATGCATTCCTATGTGACTGGATGCCTAACAGTATTATTGTCTTTCACAGGAGCACACTCTACAAGGGTGTGGTAGGTGACCTGCTGGAGATGTCTCTGCTCAACATTGGTGATACTTACCAAGATTTCGATGTCATGGAAAAACCTCTGGCAGCAACAATGGGCATCACAGTGGAGAAAACCTTGGTTGAAACAGCGTTTGGGCTGGCACAGAAAGGGAGTATGCTGTCATACCAGCAACCTGTGGTACCCTCCAAAATAATCACCATTCACAAGGCTGCGCCACCTTATCCAGCAATGCCACGGGAGGACTACAGACTCTCTCCAAGACAGTGTGTTCATGTGTTTAATGAGAAGGAGGACCTGCACATCAAGAGTATTATGGTCACAAAAGAAATGGCCCTCAAAATTGAGGCAGCCACAAGAGAGCAGGCAGCCAGCCAGGAGTGGCATCTCCTTTGCAGACCGAGGATCACCTCACGTTTTCGGGAGGTCTGCTTTGTGAGGGGAGTGAGCTCCGCGGAGTCTCTGTATGAATAACAGTAAATTGTTTTAGGCTGTCACCTCAGCCTCTCTCTGTGTTATGTCTGTTGAGCCAGTAAATGACCGTGGACTGCCATCTAGTGGCCAGTCTTGGTGAGGGTAGCAAGGTATAAAAGGGAGAAGACTATGAGCCCTGTAAGCTCCACCTGTGCGTATCCTCACCTGTGCGCATCTCCATCACCTTCTCCTTTGTCTCCGCTGGGTTGGCGCGGCGTCTGTGCTGCAGAGTCTCTCCTTGTTTGGATTATTTGTGGTTCTCCGAGTAAGTTTGCTTTCGAACCATGTAATGTAATCATGTACCATCTTTATGTTGATTAGGTTGCTGCGGTCTGTTTTAAGTTTGTTTTATTGTTATTAGGAGGCAGATGGTTCTCCAGACGGCACCTTCAACATAAACGGTTAGCTCCCTTGGTATAGTGAAACGAGGTATGTGGAACTCGAATTTTGGGCTATTACTTTTATCCTTGGGATGTCTGGATTTATTTATCTTGAGGGATGCCGCCAACACTATTTTGATATGGTTGATCGAGTTAATAATGATTGTAAACGTTTTCCAATAAATGTATCTTTTATTTTTCTATTGAATGAGGGTTTGGAAATTGTAAATGAAATGTTCATGTATTTAATCTAATCTCTTTCTTTTTCTTTCTGTATTTCCTTTCCACAGTTTTCACGGTGCTACAGCAGACAATAAAATTTAAGCACCCGTTTGAATCTCTCCGCCTCATTCGTTAACGCCAACGTCTGTCTGAAGCTATAAGAAGATCGTTAGAGACTTTGATCAGTGCTGTTTCAGTGCTATGGTGTTCCCTAAATCCAGATTGGAAAGCTTCAAAAAGCTTGTTACTGTGCAGATGTTCATGTAGCTGCTCTAGGACAACTTTCTCAAGGATTTTAGAGATGTAGGGACGGTTGGATTTAGGTCTATAGTTAACTAACACATCTGGATCAAGAAAAGGTTTTTTAACCCTCTGGTACCCTTGGGGACATTTTCGTCCAGTAGGGGGCATTTTTCGCTTATAATTTGGCCATAACTTTCACTGTGTCACATGAAATGGATATTTCAAAGAGTAGTAAAAACAAAATTCATTTTGATGCATTACTTTTTGTGAGGTATCAGATTTGAACTTTTTCACCTTAATTTACTCTTCATGGACATTTTTACCCCATTGACTGCCATTATAACCATATGTTTTGATTGCACAGCCATAACAGGATATAATGTATATTCTGTAATGTTGGTGCTCCCCCTGGTTGAAAGGAGGTAAAATTAGTCATTTTTACTGTCGATCATCAGATTACGCCATTTACCTACTATCCAGGCCCATGCAAAGAAAGCCTATAGTTCTGGGCTTGTATATGGAGTTTATCAGCATAGTTTCGAAAAACACATATTTGTGTATTATGTATACATTATTTATATAATTAATAAAAACAAATTTAGGACCACAAAAATAAATAAATTATGATTACATATTTTATATTTTTGTAAAAATAATGTACATATTTAATTTATATTTTATCATATATTTTTTGATTATTTACATATTTATGATTTTTGATACATAATTAAATTTCAGGCAAAGAGTAGCTCTGTACTCATGTTCCCAGTAATATTAACAGTTTACATTTTTCACTGGCTCCCTTTGTCAAGTTAAAGGACTTAATACACCAGGAGATGATGTTAAATGATGTCTACTTTGTTTGATGACATAGGTTTAAGTGATTTTAAAACCTTTTGATTTTTGGTCATTGTGAACCTGTTTGCTTAAAGGTAATTATGCTACCCAATGCTACAGCGCTTAGAACCTGTTAGCCTACTGGAAGTATTTATTATTTTTTATTTATTTATGTATATAGTTAGGCTTATTTTATTCTCATTTATTCTATAATTTTTGTTTGTTTTGCATGAATGTTGGTTCTATTCAATCCAAAATGCACTTGATGGCATTAAAATGTTAATTCTATGTTAATCTTAGGAATTGTTTTAAATTTTCATGCCTAACATAATGTATGTGTGCAAGACTAAAGACTAAAAGGAATCCCCAACACTCCGGGTTCACTTACTGGGTCCTCTCTGCCTCGACTCCACAAGTCTATCACAAGTCACGACTAGCTAGCAGAAGGCTAAACAAGTGGTTTGAGGGATGGCTTGAGCTTAACATGAGCTTATACTAGCCAGCTATTTTGCAAAACAAACTATGCTTATATTTTTCAAATGAAATTTAGTGTGTCTAAGTGCATTTCACCATCGGCAGGACCAATGCTATTGTACTGTTGTGAAGCACCAAGCTGCACATCAGAACAGAGGGGGAAAGGCAAGAACACAACAATGGTGACTGTTTTAAACAAGACTATCAATGCTATTCTAAATCAACCAAAAGAATCAATTACTTTGACACCTGAACATTACTCTACACAAACCAGTGCCAGTCAGCTTTTTAATGTTCTTACTGACATTTTTAACATATAACTGTCACAGACACCATCGTCTAAATGACCTAAAATGTCTAAACTACAAAAAACGTGGAGTTTGGCATAATTTGGAGAAGTTGTATTGCACTTGTTTTTATGAAGAAAAGTGACTTTGAAGCAAAGTACTTTTAAACTTTTGCATACTACTTGAGCCTTAACTCTGCAGTATAAGATGGCTAATGAAAAGGAGCCAAGATATCTCGAGGATGCAGTGGAACAGGGAAGGTCACACAAGCTGACAAAGAAAGCACTACAGGAGACATTACAAAGGCACATAGTACTGAGGAGACACAACTTAGTAGCTCTGACGAGTAAAATAAGGGAGGTGGAGACAATGAGGAGTGATGCTCAAAACTTACAAAGAGTGATAGAAGTGATGGAAAATGATTTTGCACTTAACCTACAGGAGTTTAGTCGCCTCAACGATGAAGTTGCAAATCTTTTGGCTGAAGATGAAAAAATATATGACCAGGAAATATGGTTTGAACCCAAAATGACATCCATCACAAGATTTATGAAAGAAACTAAAAAATGGATTGCAGATATACAAGAATGTATACTGCAAAAGGAGAAGTATGAGGATGTTGACACCCAAGATACTGTTAAACCAAGTGACAGTGTTTCTCAGATTGATGTCAATGATGCAGGGTACCCCGCCCAGGTGGATCTCAGGTTAGTTGCACGTCAGTCACAACATGAGTCTCATCAACACGCATTAAACAAGAAGCTGAACATGCAGCCCTGCTTGAACGTGTGGCTGCACAGAAGAAAAGGCAGCAGCTTGAGCTTGAAATGACCAGACTTAAAGTTGCAAGAGAGGAACTTGAGCTAGAGACTGCATTAGCTGAAAGCAGTACAGAAATAAAGGTGCTCAAAGAGTATGAGAACTCAGAGGATGGTTTGAGTAGCCACAGACTAGCACAAAAGCTTCAAGGTGGGAACGTGAAGCAAGAAAGAACCAGCTTTCTGTCGTGTCGGCAGACCATGTGGGGAAGGAGGTGAAAACACGACGACTTGGAGTGCTAGTCGGCAGCAGCCATTTATTAGTAGGCAATCAGGTCAACTACAACAGAACTGCACACATCACTCAACTGAGGCACAACACGTGTTTTCTTTTTATACCACATACTCCTTGCTCCCTCTTATGGGCATACAGGGTATAACACTAAACAGCAGGGCGCTGATTAACCTGATCCCTGTTTAAACATACAGTGACATTTGCTGTGTTTTTCCCTTAAACACCACAACTCCTCCCCTGTAGCTTTAAACTTAACATTCTCTTCTTTCTTATTTTCTTAACATCAAACAAAAAAAAATACAATGTAACTCTGTCACTTCTTTGAGTATACAATGATGCTTATTAACAAAAAGAGGATCAATACTGCATTGACAGTCTATCTTTGAGACATATTATAAGTCCAAACGCTCAGGAGGGCGCACATTTCTCTTAGGGCGCTCCATGCAACCTGAACTTGAAGATTCTCCCAGAGCATCGTCCATTCTCCCTGAGCTCTGGTGCTCTTCAAGTGTTTCTTCTGACGTTTCACACACTTCAGTAACAGTCTCAGTGTCTCTCATGTCATTTCCAGGATCAACAGGGTAATCCACCTATCCATCAGTGTTAATCACAGTCTGTTCTCCTGGTTTTGTTTTTGCATCCAACATCTGGTTTACATGTCTTTTTACACATGCTCCATTCACAGACACCATGTATGTTACAGGACCCAAAACCTCAGTTATTACACCATCCAACCACTTCTCTCCTCCCCTGTAGTTTTTCACAAGCACAGCCTGACCTACAGAGAAAGACCTGAGTTTTCTTTTCCTATCTGACTGGGTTGAAGGACCACCAGTAGCAAGGGACTGAGACAAGTCTGGCTTCACCAGAGAAAACCTAGTGCGGACTTGCCTTCTCAGGAACAACTCTGCTGGTGTTTTCTTGGTGGTAGTATGTGGCATGTTGCGATAGCTAATCAAGAAATTAGCAATACAATGTTGCAACGTCATGCCACCCATGGCTCTGTTTTTGGCTAAAGATCTCTTGAAGTTTTGGACCAATCTTTCAGCCAGTCCATTTGAAGCTGGATGATAAGCAGGAGTTTTAATGTGCTTCACAGCATTCATCTTAAGGAATGTGTCAAATTCACCTGAAATGAACTGAGGGCCATTGTCTGTCACTACTTCTTTTGGTAACCCATATGCTGCAAATAGACCTCTAAGAGTCTCTATGGTTTTGCTGGATGTGGTAGTTTGCATATGGAAGATTTCAGGCCAGCGAGCATACGCATCCATAACCACTAGAAACATCTGCTTATTAACCTCTGCAAAATCAAGATGGATTCTTTCCCATGGACCTGAAGCCCATTTCCACGTATGCACGGGTGCTGTGGCTGGCATGCTGCGCTGTTGTTTACAGATGTCACATGAGTTCACCACCTTTTCAATATCTTCATCCAAAGTAGGCCACCAGAACAAACTTCTGGACAAAGATTTCATCTTTACCATACCCCAGTGACTATCATGCAACTCTGACAGTAGCCTGTGCTGCAGTTTTTGTGGGATAACTACTCGAAAACCCCAATGCACACAGTCATTTTCCATTGTGAGGTCATATCTGCACTTTACATACGGCTGTAGAGCCTCATCAGGAACATGTTTTGGCCAACCTGACATAATATGTTGTTTCACCTTAGCCAGTACTGTATCTTTCTGAGTTTCCTGAGCAATGTCTTTTGCTGTTAGGGGCAGACTATCTAAGTAAGACACTCTGTACACAGGGTTTGACCTGGGAAAACTGTCGTCTGCCATTGGAAGTCTGGATAATGCGTCCGCATTTCCATGCTGCTCGGATGGTTTGTACTGGATCTCGTAGGTATAAGCAGCTAATATCAGGGCCCATCTTTGCATCCTAGCTGCAGCCAAAGGTGGTACTCCTGTTTTTGGACCTAGGATCTTCAGTAATGGCTTATGGTCTGTTATCAAAATAAACTTACGACCAAACAAATACTTGTGATACTTTACCACTCCAAAAACCAGGCCTAATGCTTCTTTTTCTATTTGGGAGTAGTTTTTCTCAGCTTTTGTAAGCATCCTAGAAGCAAAAGCTACCGGTTTTTCATTACCATCAGGCATTTTGTGTGAGATGACTGCACCTACACCTACTGGTGAAGCATCACAAGCGAGTATAAGTGGTAGTTCTGGATCATAATGAACAAGGACTCTGTTTGAGAGAAGCTGCTTTTTAGCTTCTTCAAATGACTTCTGGCATGATGGTGACCACTCCCACTTTACATCTTTTTGTAGCAGTCCTGTCATAGGTGCTATCAGTGTAGAAAGGTTTGGAATAAACTTCCCATAATAACTTAACAGTGACAAGAAAGATCTTAACTCTGTAACTGTTGTGGGAACAGGCGCCTTAGCAATAGCTTCACATTTCTCTTGCATTGGATGAATCCCCTCTGCATCCACAACATGTCCCAAATAAGACACACTGTGTTGAAAGAAAGCACATTTTTCTCTGTTCACCCTGAGGTTGTGGCTTTTCAGTCTTTTCAAAACCTCTTCCAGGTGCTTCATGTGTGTCTCTGTGTCCTGTCCCGTAATGAGTATGTCATCCAAATAACAAATAACACCATCTATGCCCTGCAAAACTTGATCCATTAACTTTTGAAATATAGCAGGGGCACTGGCTACACCGTAGGGAAGTCTGTTTACTTGGTAGAGCCCTTTGTGTGTATTTATGGTTAAGTACGGTTTAGAACTCTCATCTAGCTCTACTTGTTGATATGCTTGTGACAAATCAAGCTTGGTGAATTTCTTCCCTCCTGCTAGTTTTGTGAACAAATCTTGTGGTTTTGGTATGGGGTACTGATCTACCTCAAGCCAGGGGTTTATAGACACTTTATAGTCCCCACAGATTCGCACTGTCTGATCAACTTTAGGAATGTTCACAGTGGGTGCAGCCCATTCACTGAAATTCACAGGTGTGATAACCCCATCAGCCTCCATTTTATTTAGTTGGGCTTCCACAGCGTCCCTGAGTGCATATGGCACAGGCCGTGGTTTACAAAACTTGGGAACAGCCCCTGACACCACATGTAGTTTAGCTTTAATGCCCGTCACTTTCCCTAGACTGGGCTGAAACACCTCTGGGTATCTGTCACATAGCTCTTCAAAGCTATCAGGTGCTACTTTGTTTACAATTGACCAGCTTAGTTTCAGTTGCTGGATCCAGTCTCTTCCCAACAAGGCTGGACCATCTCCTTTTACCACAAGGAGGGGAAGTACGCGTGTGCTTCCATTACACTTTACTTTAACAGTAATACTCCCCATTAGTCTGAGTGACTGCTTACTGTAGGTTCTCAACACACAGTTTGAAGGCATTAGTTTTTCTTTCTTAAACCTTCTTTTGTACAGTTTTTCAGAAATCACAGACACGGCTGCACCTGTGTCTATTTCCATTTTTAACCGTTTCTCATTTACCCTTATATACACATAATAAGGTTTTACAATCTCACTACCTGCTTCAGATGCAGTGTCGCCACTTTCAGTGTCTATTGAAAACAGTTCTACATCTCTGACGTTACCTGCCCGGTACCGTGTGGTAAAGCCAGGCTCCGGTGCAGTCTCGGCTATTCCATCTTTATGTTGCTGCGGCTTCACAGGTGATGTCGTTGTCTCCCTCTCTCGTGAAGCGACGTCTCTCGGCGTTTCGTCCGGCAGGCTGGGCGCTCCAGTCGGCGACTCCTGGGCTTTATCCTGGTCGCTGTCAGCTGCTCGGGTTGTAGCATCCAGGTGCTTGGTCCATTTGGTCGGTTTTTCTTTTCTCCCCTCTGGTCGGGATCTGCATGCCTTGGCGATGTGTCCTTTCTTCTTACACACCCGGCAGTCCACCTCTTTAAAGCGGCACTCGTCCGGCGCGTGCCCTTTTCCGGTGCATCTGTAACATGGTTTTCCGCGCTCTTCCTTCTTTGACACGGTTGCCTTGGAAATGGCGTTAGCCTTGAAAGCTTTGTGTGTCCACTGCTGCGCATTTTGTTTCGTTACTTCGTGTGCCAGTCCTATATCATAAGCAGCTGCCAAAGTCAATTGCTTTGAGTGAGCCGCAGTCAGCATGCGGTCCCGTAGCTCTGCGCTTTTAACCCCGCACACAAACCTGTCTCTGAGAGCGTCTTCTAGAAAAGTCCCAAAGTGGCACGACGCCGCTAGCTTTCTCAGGCTAGCCATGTACTCACTGATTGACTCATCTTCTCTCTGGTTTCTTGTATTAAACTTATATCTTTCAGCAATAACGTTTGTCCTGGGCACAAAGTGTTCGCGCAGTAACTGAAGCAGCTCTCTTAAACTTTTCTCGGACGGTTTCTCTGGTGCACACAAGTCCATTAGCAGCATGTGGTTCTTTTTACCAACCACAGTGAGGAACACAGCTTTGGTCTTATCTTCGTCCAGTTTTAGTCCGTTAGCCACGAAGAATTGTTCTAACCTTTCCACATAGGCGTCGAATTGTTCTTCGTTTTCAATCGAAGTTAAGATCTTCACTTTTCCCGAACGCACCTGCCATTTTCCTCGCTGTCCTGTCGTCTCGACGGAGTTTTTCTTTTACTGAATAAAACTCTTTTCACCCACACGAAATCTCATCCTCGTCACCAAATGTTTGTCGTGTCGGCAGACCATGTGGGGAAGGAGGTGAAAACACGACGACTTGGAGTGCTAGACGGCAGCAGCCATTTATTAGTAGGCAATCAGGTCAACTACAACAGAACTGCACACATCACTCAACTGAGGCACAACACGTGTTTTCTTTTTATACCACATACTCCTTGCTCCCTCTTATGGGCATACAGGGTATAACACTAAACAGCAGGGCGCTGATTAACCTGATCCCTGTTTAAACATACAGTGACATTTGCTGTGTTTTTCCCTTAAACACCACACTTTCCTCTCCAACCAGGCAGCATGAACTTTTATGCACCACCACAAACGCTGCACAATGTGGCTCCACAGGATTTGAGCTATAACGCACCAACCAACAGAGGTGAGGACATAATAAAAGTCATGCAAAATCAGAATGTGATTACTGAACTGCTAGTTAAACAACAAAAGCAATCTCAGCTACCAGTGAAGGATATTCCTGTCTTCAGAGGTGATGCACTGCAGTACAAATCGTTCAGTAGAGCATTTGAGCATTCAATAGAACAAAAGATAGATAATGATCAAGACAGATTGTATTTTTTGGAAAAGTTTACAGCCGGTGAACCCCAAGAGTTAGTCCGCAGCTGTGCTCACATGCCACCCTGCAAAGGCTACTATGAAGCGAAGCGTCTTCTTCATAAACACTATGGGGATGAACTACAGATCGCCAGTGCATACATCGATAAGGCATTAAAGTGGCCACAGATCAAGTCAGACGACGGGAAGTCATTGAGTGCTTATGCAATGTTTCTTGTTGGATGTCGCAACTCTATGGAGGACATAGACTTAGACGAGATGGACAATCCTACCAACCTACGAACGGTGGTGTCTAAACTGCCTTACAAAATGAAAGAACGCTGGCGTACTGAAGCTTTTGATATCAAAGAGCGAAGAGGCAGAAGAGCGAGGTTTGCTGATTTAGTGAGCTACATAGATCGCCAGGCTAAAATAATGCAAAGCGAGTATTTCTGTTTAAGACGAGTTTAATTTATATTGCCGTTACTGATAACCAATAAAAGGAACGTATTTTGTGACACTACGAAAGCGTTCATTTACTGACCACTCCTACATAACTAAATAATCAAACCCCAAGAACAAATTAAATTTACCATTTAGCAGAACTCCTGGCTGCCCAGAACAAAAGAGAGAAAGATCATAAAATGGCCACCCTATTTATACCTGCCAGCCCTGGCCGTTTAAGGTGCAGCCAACCAACTGATGGCCTGGAGGATGCTTAAATGCTATGGAGGTAGAGAAAGGAGAATGTTAGTCACACAGTCCTTCTTTCTATTATGCAGAGCATTAATGCTTACTGTAGCCTACTTTAATATTTGTGTGTGAATGGGAATGCAGCGTGTTGGATGTATGCATATATGTTAATGTCTCTACTGTTTGTATCACCCACAACAATGCAACGGTGGTCTTCATAAGACCCCTCTGTCTGATCATGTATCCACAGCCTGTAGGCTGTCCTTCCCCCACATCATGAGTGTGTGAAACACACCGCGGTCCTAATAAGAACTATCTAAAAACATTAGACCCCTCTGTCTGATCATGTATCCACAGACTGGGCTGTAACACACCGCGGTCCTAATAAGAACTATCTAAAAAAACAAAACAAAACTGTCTCCCCTCCTGCACCTGCTCCGATCACGTGTCTATGTTAGCGCCCTCCCCCCCCCCCCCCCCCGGGCGAACCGTCAGTGTGTCT
This sequence comes from Pagrus major, assembly GCF_040436345.1. Classification (NCBI taxonomy): domain Eukaryota; kingdom Metazoa; phylum Chordata; class Actinopteri; order Spariformes; family Sparidae; genus Pagrus; species Pagrus major. Next base: position 4,171,606 of record NC_133235.1, on the reverse strand, counting down.
TTTGTGCTCTTCATTACTATGTGCGTCGTTACTCAAATGTGCGTCGTTACTCAGGTGTGCGCTGTGTCATAAATCCAGCGCTCCTTTTCCGTCTCCGCACGTGAGCCCTCGGGCCAGCGCGACTCGGCACCGTGCGAGCCACATATACACGGACTACTGCGCGACTTCGAATGAATAAGGTAAGTTTTGAGTTATTGTTGCTCCCTGTAAAATAAGTGCGCTGTTCATTTTACATTTGCATTTGTTTCCACACGTTAACGCAACGTAAAAATAGCTAACTGCGTCAATGTGCTCAAACTTCACCACCTGGGCAGCTAATGGCTAATGTGACGTTAGCTGACAGCTACGGCCAATTAGCGGCCTGTGAACAGAGACAGAGAAACTTCTGATAGAAATTAAAATTAAAACTAAAGTCTGTGCACACTGAGTTTTTCTGTTGTTAAAACACTTTATGATGAAGCAGCTTGTTTCTGTCGTAGTAAAATAGGATGCATGTTGAGTGAGGAGGACAGATGATGATGATGATGACTTCATCCTCCGTTTTTCATGAACAATGAGCTTCCGTTGTTTTATCAAAGTAATATACTGTGTCACTGCCACATGAATAGTTTTGGGCAAGTTTTTCCTCACTTGAACCGAGGGTGTGAGGACAGAGGGCCTAAGGGTGTGAGGACAGAGGACAGTGGTAGACCCTCTGATGTGTTTGTATGTTTGATGCATTTATGAGTCATTCACACACCAAATATCAACATTGAGATGATTTTAGATTCATGTCACGATGTTAATTATGTAGGAACATATCTGTCCATCGCCTCTGCATTACATTGAGGCCCTGTTGTTCTTGTTAACCCTTTTCATCTGGATGAAGATTATTTACATGAAGGAGGCGCCTTTCAGGCTGACATCTAATCTCCTGGCAGAGAGGATAGTGTTCTCCTGGACCATAAAGACTTCAAATGAGGACAGTTTTAATTAATTTACAACCCAAAGCCTTTGGATGAACTTTCTCTCCCATTTCTGAACTCTCTTTTCCCTCAAAACAGATAAATCCTGCCCTCACAGGTCAGTCTGAGGAAACATGAAGTTACCTACTCTCTCCACATCAGGAGGGACCGAAGCCATCTGGTTATCAGAGACTGTGTTAATACAATGTCTTTACATTTGCAGATTAAGTAACACGCCTGATCTCTTTCTACCTATTTCTCTCTCTGTCTCTATGACTTCTGATCCACAAACACTCTCCAGAGTGGACACCAGACACCTTCTGCTGAGTTGTTCTATGCTGTTACTCTGTCTTCTGTTATTTACGACCCTTATCTGTGGTCGCATTCCAACCAAATGGTCTCTGTGTTCCTCCAGATTTCAGACCATTTCTAATTAACCATTAAGTTAGGATCTCATTCTCTTAATTCCAACAGATTAAGGATCAGTAAGAGAAGCTCATAAAACTGATCTTTCCCCCGTTTCTCTGTGATGAAATTTGACTGAAATCAAATTTAATGTTTAAATATGTCTTGTGTTTGGTGGAACCACAGTGCCCTCCAGTGGTGAGTCCTGGTACAGTTGGACGAGAAATATTCTGTTTAATATGTTCATGGTTATAACCAGTAAATGACTCTGATATGTCTTTGTTTTAACAAGTATTAAGCTGAATATGTATAATCAATGTTTAATCACGTCATAATCCTTTTCATGATAGACAAAGTACATCTATTGAGCCATGGTGAGAATCTGTGAGAAGGTGAAGTACTGTTTTGTAACGTTTAAATCTTGGAGATAAAAGCCGGTAAGCCCCGCCTAGACACGCCTCGATTTGCAAATAATAAAACGGAGAGATCACGTCTCTCGAGTTCAGTTCAGTTTTAAAAGTTGTTTTTAGTTTTCAGTTTTGTTTAGTTTAAGTTTTGTTTAAAGTTTTCTTTTGTAACTTATTTTCGAAGCTCTTTACTTTACTTTGAAACACGCTCCAAGACAGCGATCTCAGCAGAAGTGCTCACGCGTTGATTTTTCTCACTTTATATTTTTCGCAGTATTGATTAGCTTCTTTTATTAAGTTTGTACCAGAACGAAGTTCTGTTTTAATTTGTTTTATACAGTTAAGTATCGTAACCTGCTTTTGAAGAAGTGAACTTAATTTAGATTACCTTGCATTAACTAACAACGGAAGATCCGCCTGATCAACGTATCATCCTCAGTTATTTTATTCAAGAAGTTAAATTTAGTTTACAAAGTCAGAGCCTGAGAACCACTCGAAGAAACGAAGAAGAACATCCTTATCACAATCATCATCAAGACACTACAGCAACTTGCTGTGTCCGAGACCGTGCAAGCGGTTTTCCAACAAAAGACAGACTCTTTAACAAGCCCCCAGCGATCGCTAGCGGTATCATCCCGCTGGGCATTGAGCCAAGATCTACACCGGATCGGTACGGGACCAGCTGCCCTCTTCCTAAGACAAAGGACCGAGGTGCCCAACCGACTGATACCGGACGAGCTGACCCTCGGCCATTGGACCGGGACTGGCAGCTAGAGCCGCAAATCACCCGAGGGAATCCACCGCCGCGGACTCCGCAGCTCTGCTGAGAAAGTAGGCTCTCCATCACTCACAACAGCTGGATTCACACATGATACATGAGATGGTGTATTTGGCTCTGATTCTGATCTTTTAGCTTAAGAGAAATTCGTTTAGGGTCTCGTTAGTATTAAAATTACTCCCGTAACCTTTAAATGCTTCAACCTAAATCGTAATCTCACCATCAGCCCATATTCCACTAGTAACCCATTACTTAGTTATTTCACATTTCCTGTTACCTGTGTTATTCATTTAAATTGCCATTTCATTTATTTAACCTGAATTATTTAGTCAATAAACATATTTAACCGTATGTCGTTGTCTGTGCAGGTTTGTTTTTAATGTGGAGAACCGATGGATATGTGTAGAATTCACTACTTCATTTATGAGATTGAATAAATTGATCTGAAATTGATTAAAATTGATACAAGTTAAACTTGTCCAGTCGAATTTGATTAATTACCTCCGGATTATTCAAATAGACAAAACAACGGAGGTGGTGCCCCATTAACGAGTGTTTTATTAATCGCCAGTGATTAATAAATTACATTTATTATTAGTGTATCTCCTACAATTACATCCATAAACTGCCAAATTGTGAGACTGCAGCTTGAAATGCAGAGTGCTGTGATCTGTTGAAGTCTGACTGATGTGTCACTGTGTTTACAGGAGGAAAGCTCAGGTTCCTCTTCTGACTGCACAGGTGAGATGAGGAGACGTAATGAGGTCTCATTATAAACTTTATATTAAGCAGTTTGTCCTGTTCAACATCAGGTTCAGTGGTCACACTGCTGTCACTGGCAGCACAGTGTTTAGTTTTAGTTCTGTCAAGTATGAATAATTTTATGGTTATATGAAAATATAAGTCATGTTATGTTGATTTCTGTGTAACTACAGGTGTTGTTCGCTCATCTTGAACCTAAAACATTTTTCTTTCTTCTTCTGTAATTTAGTTGAAGTTGCTGATTTGACGGATGGCTTCCACGTCAAACAGACGACATATAAGTCGCCTTCAGAAACTCAAAGCACATCACAATGTGTGTGAGAGGCGCTATGAGAAGGCGCACACAAAAACATTAAACGATGAGAGAGAGAGAACCTTGTTTTTCCACCATAGCCTGAACAAAGCGGTTAGTTGGATGACCCCTTTTTATAATGTACTTTAGAGTGACCAACAAAAACACATAATGACAGGGATATTCATAAACATACATATACATTTATGTCTTCAGTTTCAGTGACCTCTTTGAAAGTCACTGCAGTAGTCTGAGCTGAAAGAGGAATTTGTAATGCCTGTCATCAAAATGCTGACCAGTTATGATGGTACATGCATTTATACCCATTATGGACACTGCTGTGATTAAAAATGAATATTAAACTGTATTACGATGTACAGTGAGAAACTATTAAAGACATCAAGACATGTAGGGCTGCTCAATTAAGGCAAAAATCATAATCAGTTATTTTAATCAATATTGAGGTCTTGATTATTTAACACGACTACTCTTTGACTTTGGAAACACTGCATTTGTTGAACTTTGTTGGAAAAGTTGTGGGGGGAAAAGATAACATTTGAACACATACTGATCAAACTTGCAAATTAAGTAGTTTTGATCAAACATGACTCAAGATCTTGTTACTGCAGCCTGTTTCTTGATGAAAATGTTTTCAGAAACATATTGTAGTGTACTGTTTAGCTTTTAATATGAGAAGAGGGACAGAGAGGGACTAACCTGCATCCACAGCCAGACTAAAACAGTGAAAGTGTGCCTTCTCTCTGCTCAGGGTTCCATGACTCCACTATACTTACATAGCAAAAAGCCACCTGGCCTCTTTCTGTCACTAACTTGCATAAAAAATTCAATTATACTGATTGTAAGCATAAGTTGTAACTACTTGATTTGGCAGCAAATATAACATTTCATCAGTTGCTGTCATAGTGAGGCTCAGATCTTGTAGAGCTATATAATTGATGAAGTTTATCTATTGTTCCACAAGTTAGCCTGCAGACCTTAGGTTTTCGCATAATTTACATTATTAATACAAACCTGTAATTAATCTTTAATTGCCTGTGATATTTTCAAAATGCTTCTATTTAAATTTTACAAATTTCCCTTTACAATTTTTGCAGATAGAAGATGACATTGAGGTTCCACCCTTAACAAGAACAGACAGCGTATTTGTAAGTAAAGCTCACGTGTTGTACATGTTTATTGTTAGGTCTATGTGGCAGTCAAATGTTATTTACATAAGCCCTGAATAATCAGCTAAACAGATTAATCTGTTATGTACATTTCTTGAGCATATAATTGCATTATGACGTTGCTCACTTTTGATTCTAACATAAATTAAATGTCTCTGTTCTATTGTAGCTGACCAAAGAAATGCTTGAGTACCACGAAGATTGTTCACTTTCCACTAACAGCATCAGTGAAGAGGAGTATGTCCCCACATCATCAGAGGCCAGTTCAGATGAATACTCAGAACAAAATAGTCCGAAGCAAAGACCAAGCACTTTAGAATCGAAAAAGAAGCGAGGTAAGAAAGCCAGTGTGCATTTCAGAGAAGAGGAATCAGATGAACCAAGACTGAAAACAAAGAAACGATACAGAAGTGACAGTTCTAGTGAAGAAGAGGAATCAGGTGAATCAAGATACAAAAAGAGTATTAAGACAAGCACAAGTTCTCGAGTAGAAGCTGACTCTGCATCAATCAAAAGAAAAAAAATTAGAAAGACTTACACAAAATTGAAAAAATCTGCTGACTCTGTCTCAGTTGAGAAAAGTGAGTCTCTGGTTATAGCTTGTGTTCCAAAATTAACTGGGTCCAAGAAATACCACCAGAAGAGAAACTTCTGTCTTTACTGTGGGGAACCGCAATTAAAAATTGCACGCCACCTCGAACGTAAACACGGGGATAAAAGGGAAGTTGCTAGTGCAGTGGCTCTTGCAAAGAACTCCAAAGAAAGGAGAAATCAGCTGGATCTCCTTCGCAAGCAAGGAAATCGGGCACACAACATTGATGCGCTGACAAAGGGAGAAGGGACGCTGGTACCTTGTAAACAAAGTGATGACAAGAGCAGTCCAAAGGACTATCAGCACTGCTTTGCATGCTTTGGGTACTTCAAGCGCAAGTCCCTGTGGAGGCACGCAAAACGGTGCTCACTTGCTCAAAGTGTTCGCCGAACACTACCTGGTAAAACAAGAATACAGACACTCTGTGCTTCTGCTCAACCTGTACCCAAAGATGTGAACATGAAGGTATGGGCCCTCGTGAATGGCATGACTCAAGATGAAATTTCAGATACAGTAAAAGAAGACCAATATATAATGAAGGTTGGAGAGAAAATGTACAACCGGCAACGTGAAACTGCCTCTCAACATGACAATGTTCGTCAAATTATGCGAGGTCTGGGGAGACTCGTGATCCTAGGAAGGACGGTGACCCCTCTGAAAAGGATGGAGGATTATATTAATCCACAACACTTTCACCATGTGATTCGTGCTGTCAAAGAAGTAGCTGGCTTTGATGAAAAGAGGAACAAGTTTGAGAAACCCACCCTAGCCACAAAGCTAGGGCAAAGCATCCAGAGAGTTGCAGACATCATGGAAGCTGAAGCTCTTTCATCCCAGAATAATGAAAAGAAGCAGGTTGTCCAAGAGTTTAGACGCATGTACTCTCTTACCTGGAATGAGATGATCTCTTCTGCTGCATACCGTACACTTGAGGAGAAGAAATGGAACAAACCGAAGCTCATTCCGTTAGCAGAGGATGTGAAAAAAATGCACATGTACATGACTGACAAGCAGAAAGAATATTACAGGCAGTTGTCGGATGAGAAAAACTCAAGGAATTGGAGCAATCTTGCCAAAGTAATATTGGCACAGATAATCCTTTTCAACCGAAGGAGAGAAGGTGAGGTCTCAAAGATGCGTTTAGAAGCATTTATCACCAGGGACAACTCCCCATTTAATGAAGACATTGGTGAAGCGCTGACAGCATTGGAGAAAAGGCTCTGCCAGCATTTTGAACGTGTGGAAATTCGAGGGAAGCATGGCAGGAAGGTGCCTATCATCCTTACTCCAGCAATGGTGCAATCTCTGGAGCTACTTGTGGAAGAGAGAAGCTCATGTGGAGTAGGTGAAAACATCTACTTATTTGCCAGAGCAGGCTTTGAAACAAGGCTTAGGGGGTCTGACTGCATCCGTGAGTTGGCTAAAAACTGTGGGGCCAAAAAACCTGAAGCTCTGTCATCGACAAAACTAAGAAAACAAGTAGCCACTCTGTCAAGAGTACTAAATCTAAATGACACTGAACAAGATCTTTTGGCAGACTTTCTGGGACACGACATCAGGGTACACAGGAAGTTCTACCGCCTCCCTGAAGGAACTTTGCAGTTGGCAAAGTAAGGTACTGATGGCCTGTGAACAGGGCAGACTGGCAGAGTTCAAGGGGAAAGGTCTTGACCAAATCTCAATCAGCCCCAATGGTAACGTATTACTTATTATAAGGGCAATGTTGACTGTGCACCTGTATAATTTCAATTCACACATATTTAATTTGATTCAATTCGCCTTTGTTTGCCATCATGCAGACCAATCGGAAATAATGGAAGAAAGCTCAGAGGTGTCATCTGAATATGAAGATCATCCAGCTGCTCCAGCAGGTATGTCTATGCTTCTGACTGGTGTGCTAGATCATAACAACATTACCCTTTTTTGGATTAATGCTAACATCCTCAATCTAGTTCTGGACATCATACAGTCAGACTGTATAGATGGCTAGTCACGCCACGTACTTAACTTTGTTTCCTATAAATGTTTTCCAGGAGAGGAACCTGTGACTCGACGTAAGAAAAGCACGTCAAAGCAGCAGCTTGGACAGAAGAGAGGCTCGGGAGGTAAGAATGTGGTGTTGTCATTATGTGTCCTGTATTTTCACATGTATGTTAAATTATTCTTGTAGCTGTGTTTGGTCAGAGCATCTATACACAGTAACTCTGGGCATTTGTACACATTACACAACATGCAGAGGCTCATTCTTGTCCTGTTTATGAGTTGATTTTCTATGAATGTTTTCTAGGAGGAGCTTCGGTGACTCAACACAAACAGCAGTCTGCAGAAGAGCAAAGCTCAGAAGGTAAGTGTGACACATGGCTCTTTCTTTTCCCACCATGATGTACATTTGTGTCAGCAGCAGTTTCTATGCACTGTAACTGAACAGCAAGAGGAAAATCAAAGGCTGATTGACCCTTTTCATGCCAGACACCAGCTAGTCTGTCCAGTCTCTCTGCTTGGCTGGGATATTTACTTTGTCATCACAATGCCTTTGCTTCACAAGTGGTGTGAAGTGAAAATATCCTCTTGATCGTTTTTAGAGGAAAAGGTCTATACTGCTCTCTCCATGTTTTTTATTTCCAAAGTGTTAACATAGATGAACAGTCAGACAAACTCCTTTTCTAGAGCCAGGAAGTGAGCGTGCTTGCTCCTTTAATGACTTAATTCTCTCTTAGATAAATCATACTGTAAATGTTTCTGAAGTAGTGTTGTCCAACTGGCTGAAACTTAATATTTATATTACTAGTTACTGCTATGTTTTCTCTGCATGTTGTGAAGATTTCTGCAGAATCTGTGGCAGTAGGCTAGTCACACCACGTACTTAACTTTGTTTCCTATAAATGTTTTCCAGGAGAGGAACCTGTGACTCGACGTAAGAAAAGCACGTCAAAGCAGCAGCTTGGACAGAAGAGAGGCTCGGGAGGTAAGAATGTGGTGTTGTCATTATGTGTCCTGTATTTTCACTAGGGATGTAACGGTATGAAAATTTCACACCACGGTAATAGTGACCAAAATTATCACGGTTATCAGTATACCGCGGTATTTTTAAAATGTCTTCAAAATGTTGAAAAAACACTGATACACTGATAAATTGAAATAATTTCACCAAGATTTATATTTGAATAGATTTATTATATATTAAAAGGGTTAAGGTATAAGCAGCCTGTTTTTGAAAGCGTCCTGTAATGTCTGTGTTACAGAGGTAGAATGAGATGTACTGGCAGTAGCACTCGATTGGCCAGCAGACCCTCTCTGTGAAAAAAATGAATAGAAAATGTCATTATTAATTATTACTGTCATTGTTACTTAATACTAAGGGTGCAACCAACAGATCACAAAACTCACAATCTAGATCATATCACTTTTGTGAGAAACAGGTTGGATAATTTTTTAGATCAAAACAAAAAGGATTATTGTTAAATTAATTATGAATACTCTATTTTGGCTCTTATCTCTATCTAGACACTTGTTATATTCACCATTTTATATTATTCTTTATATGTAGTCTATTCTACAAATAATCCACAAGTATTATATATTTCTGATATTACTTATATATATGTTGGCTGTCTGTCTCTGTCTGCTTGCTCGTCTGTCGTCAGTGGACTCGGTCAATCTGATTGGTCAAACGGCTGCTGAGCCACAGGTAGACGCTGCTCCGGTGAACGGAGCTGAGATGAAAGTCAGTCATCTCAGTCAGTTTGTATTCACTAACTCCGTCCACCCAGTATGTGTTTGTCTCAAATCCTCCTCACTGCAGCTCTGCATCAATATTTGGGGAATTATTAGGTCGACTTTAAAAAGTGAAATCTACAATTAATAAGCGGTTCAGATAACGTGCCAAATCACGGATGAACTTCGTTCAGTTATACCACTATCTGGTCAGTTTGCATTAGTGACAACAGCACATTAGACAGAGAAAACTCGACATACACACATCATTCACCTGAGCTTAAGGGTAATTTACCTTGCATTCGCTGAACAGTTGAGGGCGATGGTTGCGCAAATGAGTAAGTAAATTGGATGTGTTGCCGCCCCTCGCAACAACTTTCTTCTTGCAGCTCCTGCAGATACGGCTGCCATCCTCGACCAGCTGTCCCTGAGCATTCTTATAATAACCAAAATACGCCCAGACTTCAGATTTGGTTCTCTTTGAAGGCGGAAAAATGCCTTGAGGGCCGCTACTATCACGTCCTCCCTCCGCCATGTCTTCTTCACTACATAACAAGCGCACGTTGCACGCTGCGCCTGCGTAGGGAGACTTGGATAAAGTATCTCGCGAGTTTTCCACACCGTGGTTATCGACCGCGTCGGTTACCATGGTAATTAAAACTTAAACGGTAACCTTCACCGTCGGGAATGTTACCATGGTTTACCGTGACACCGGTAACCGTTACATCCCTAATTTTCACATGTATGTTAAATTATTCTTGTAGCTGTGTTTGGTCAGAGCATCTATACACAGTAACTCTGGGCATTTGTACACATTACACAACATGCAGAGGCTCATTCTTGTCCTGTTTATGAGTTGATTTTCTATGAATGTTTTCTAGGAGGAGCTTCGGTGACTCAACACAAACAGCAGTCTGCAGAAGAGCAAAGCTCAGAAGGTAAGTGTGACACATGGCTCTTTCTTTTCCCACCATGATGTACATTTGTGTCAGCAGCAGTTTCTATGCACTGTAACTGAACAGCAAGAGGAAAATCAAAGGCTGATTGACCCTTTTCATGCCAGACACCAGCTAGTCTGTCCAGTCTCTCTGCTTGGCTGGGATATTTACTTTGTCATCACAATGCCTTTGCTTCACAAGTGGTGTGAAGTAAAAATATCCTCTTGATCGTTTTTAGAGGAAAAGGTCTATACTGCTCTCTCCATGTTTTTTATTTCCAAAGTGTTAACATAGATGAACAGTCAGACAAACTCCTTTTCTAGAGCCAGGAAGTGAGCGTGCTTGCTCCTTTTAATGACTTAATTCTCTCTTAGATAAATCATACTGTAAATGTTTCTGAAGTAGTGTTGTCCAACTGGCTGAAATTTAATATTTATATTACTAGTTACTGCTATGTTTTCTCTGCATGTTGTGAAGATTTCTGCAGAATCTGTGGCAGTAGGCTAGTCACGCCACGTACTTAACTTTGTTTCCTATAAATGTTTTCCAGGAGAGGAACCTGTGACTCGACGTAAGAAAAGCACGTCAAAGCAGCAGCTTGGACAGAAGAGAGGCTCGGGAGGTAAGAATGTGGTGTTGTCATTATGTGTCGTCATTACGTATTTATGTGAAAACTCAGAATTAACAAACTAGAGTTGACTGAACTAACTGAGATCAACTGTTCTGGTACTGAAAACTCTGTGAAGAGAAGTTTCACTTCACAGGTTCAACTCAGGGTTATGCTCAGAGTTTGTTGAACTTCCTTTCTGGAATACCCCTCAGGTTGAACACTAATATACATATGCCAAACCACTTGCCTGGTAGCTAAGTAAACAGCAGTGAAATTACCAAACACATAGTTCCTTAACAATGAAATGAATATGAACATGAAATTAAATGAATAATTTTATATACGGGCAACTTGTCCAGGCAAAACATAGGTAGGCCCTCAACCCAATCCATGTTCTTTAGTCAATGACCTCTTACACAACAAGCGCATACACCTGTGCATGTATTAAATTTCCTGTGTAATAAATGTTCTTTACAATCTCCTTTCCAAGGTGGTAAAAAGGCAAAACAAAAGTGGTCAACAGAGGAGGTGAAAGCAGTTGAAAAGACTCTGATGGTTTTCATTCGTATCGGCAAGACCCCTGGAAAACAAGACTGTGAGAGGTGCATCGCTGCTTCACCTGAAGCCCTCGCTCACAGGGACTGGAGAGGTGTGAAATTCTATGTTTACAATAGAATCGTGTCAGATCAGAAGCTGTAGACATGGACTATGTTTACAAAGGTAGGCCTACACCTTCCACACCATGACAGTAGGCCTTCTGTTTCCATAGGAACACTTTAGTCACATATATCTATTGTATCTTAGCTGCACACATAGTGAGGCTGAAACTGTTCGTCTGTTGGAAAAACCCAAAAAATGTCACAATCCACTCCGGTCCCCTGCCTGCTTTTCCCTCTTACCTGCACCCAGTAACTTTCCACTCACCTCCACTCACTTACTGGGTGCAAAAAAGTTACTTAAATAATTGTTACAGGGTTTGATTAAAGCACCCCACCGGTTCAAGGGCCTTTTACTTATAATGCAATGCAATACAATGCAACAACTTCCTGGTTCATATTTTCTACTGTACCTTTTGATATGTATGTGTTCTGTCTGAGAAGGTACTGTTGTGGCTCTGACATGTGATCTGTATGGAGTCATACCTGTTCTAACCCTTTGAGTAGTGAGGGTTTTGTTTTTTTTCAAATGCTGCTTTTATTTTGAAAGATATTTCAAGGCATTTTACGAATGTTTGCATGTTTTGCTCTTAAAATGCACTTTTACCACTTTTCTTGGAATTCAGGTTAAAAAAAAAAGCTGTGTTGCACAAATACAACGATGTTGTTTGTACAAATAGTACATTGAATTTAAAATTGTTTTGTACAATGGGTTTGTATTGGAGCTGCTTGCTCTAAAAAAGCAACATTAAATGCTAATGTTCTGGCAGAAGTATCCTTGATTTCATTAAGTCTTTATTTAGTTGACTGTGGTCTTTGCTCTCACTTAGACACTTTGGGATGGGAAAGACGTGGTTGTTTGAAATGTAACAGCTTTAGACTATAGCACAAGCTCAACATGTTGTATAATTATTGTCTAAATCTTCATCTTCATTAAACAACACTGTTGTGGTGGTGTTTCAATGTGGACATAAATACAGGGCACAGAGGTGAGGTGAAATTATGGAGATTTATTGCAGGCTACCAGAGAATGGAAGTGAAGTGGAGAGGAGATGATGGCTGACAGAGGCTGAGGACTGAGTATAGCTGGCTGGAGAGGTGCAGGGACAGCAGGCAGGTTGGAAAGAGTCCCAGGACACAAGTTTAAAACACAGAAACAAAACAGTCTCAAAAATGACCGGAACTTTTAAGTGGCCTATGAACCTGAACAGTCTGAGACAGTGATTTCGTGATGAAGGGGAGTCAAGCAGGGATAGATATGCTGGAGAAGGTGATGAGCTGATGGAAGAGGTGTGTGCAGGTTGAGCTGGGATCCAGGACAGTGAGAGAGGGAGCACCACAACACCACTATGCCCACAGCACAAATAGAGGGAGGAAGGAGCACACGAGATGCTTTATACCATGCTTTATGCTGTCTGACAAAACATATTTGACATTTTCTACTTTAATCTGTTTTTTTCACTTCTGTCAGGACAGAACAGCTCATCAGAAGGATGGGATAAATACAAGCATGTTTATAATTAGTAGTTAGTGCTTGTTGCTTTGTAACAAATAAGCTGTTTTCGAGTACTGAGTATCAGAGTACTGGCACATCCAGGATATTTAAAACTTTACTCTGTGTACTTGACTGAACTCATAAAAGCCAATGCAGTAGGGTTACTTTAGGAAAAAAAAAAGTTGAGGCGGTCCTTACAAGTACAGTAAAATATCTGGGAAATAACTTTTTTTGTGTGTGTGTGTATCTTAAATCTGAGGTAATATTATTAAAATAGATTTTTTTCCAAGTTCAGGGATGTCTTTCATGTGTTCCTATCAGGTCTAGAAAGGGTGGTCCTGGTAAGGTAGGATTTAATTGGAGGTCTCGAAAAGGCAACAAATACGAGAATGTGTGTGTGTGTGTGTGCTCTTGTTTTAATGACAAATCAGGACATTTTTATGATAACACACCTACACTATCAGGACACTCGGAAAAATGAGGAAATTTTTGACGTCCTCATTTTTCTGAGCTTTTCTGAGAAATTAAGTGTGTAAGTGTGTTTAGCATTTTTGCTCATTTTTGATTACGCCAACTAGTGGCCAGTTTTGGAACTTAACACACTTTTAACACACTTTCAGTGACGTCACTCTGCCGGTCCTCATATGTCACTTTGTTCAGACACACTAACACATTTGAAGCATTACTGCAATATACATATTCCATACAATTAGAGTCAAATAATAATAATAATAATAATAATAATAATAATAATAATAATAATAATTCTCATCAACATCTGGGTCTTAGGTGCAATAAGTAATCTCACCAACAGTAGCCTAAGGCAGGTTAAGTGGGTGCAATGTACACTATAAACACTATAAACACTATTTACAGCACTGGCAATAATCATATATTGCAATATTTATTAGAATTATTACATTTTTAATAATTATAATCAATACTCTTCAACTCTGTAGTAAACAAGTGTTACGCACAGTAAGCAGTATGGTTGCAAAGGGGTGGAAAATGTCCGGTAAATTTCTGGAAACTTTGCATGGGAAGTTAAACTAGGGAATTTTGGAAATATTCCAAGTTGGAAACTTGCCATGGGAATAAATGGGAATATATGGGAATTAATGGGAAATTTGGGGTAATTCATACAAACTGTCATATGCAAGCCTTTCCTTCTGCATTGGCTGGGGTAAAATGTATCTACATTGTTCTGTAGAATAAGATGAGAGAAAATTTTGTAAAAAATGCTAATGCAATGCTATGCACAGATATATAAATAGTTAGCTAAACAATTGGAATGGTCTTTAAAAATATGCTGGATAAATGAATAGAAAGGCTAGATGAATAGATGAACACTCCTCAATCAGCATGCTAAATCAAACTATAACCTACATTCTTGTATGAAAAAAGGCCAGCTGAAGGCAGAAGAAACACATCTCAGTTGAGCTAGCTAGCACCATGATAGCTAGGCTCTTAAATTGTCAATGAAATGATGTTAGCTAGCTTACATTACCATATCTGATTTACTTTTATTTGCTTGTTAAACTTGCATGCAGTAATGTGGCTTCAATAGTCCTGCTGTAGTGTGCAGGATTCTAGAAATTAGCTGTGCATGTGATTGAGGAATGCACAGAGCAGGGTAGTAATTCAACTGAATTTGTATTAAATCTTGTTGTTTTAACCAAGATATAAGCAAGATATTTTTTTAACTACACTTAAATTCCCTGTTAAAGGCTAACCAGCAATTTGGCAAATTTCCCTTTATTCCTGTTAATTCCTATAAATTCCAATATATTCCCATTGATTCCCATGGAAAGTTTCCAACTTTGAAAATTCAAGGACTTTTGCAACCCTAATAAGCAGCACCATAAATTCTCACAATGAACAACAATATTCTATACTCTCATTAAGTAGTGTTCAGCTCTGTACAGTAAACATCTCAGTGTTCTGTATAGTAATCAGTCTTAAGCAGAATAACTACCACTCAAATTCTCACAGTGCAATTGAGAACAATAACAACAACATTCTATATTCTTAATAAGAGTCTAGGATATTGTTGTTATTGTTCTCAATTTCACATTGAGAATGTACAGTGGGGCAAAAAAGTATTTAGTCAGCCACCAATTGTGCAAGTTCTCCCACTCAAAAAGATGAGAGAGGCCTGTAATTTTCATCATAGGTACACTTCAACTATGAGAGACAAAATGAGAAAAAAAAATCCAGAAAATCACATTGTCTGATTTTTAAAGAATTTATTTGCAAATTATGGTGGAAAATAAGTATTTGGTCAATAACGAAAGTTCATCTCAATACTTTGTTATATACCCTTTGTTGGCAATGACAGAGGTCAAACGTTTTCTGTAAGTCTTCACAAGGTTTTCACACACTGTTACTGGTATTTTGCAGATCTCCTCTAGAGCAGTGATGTTTTGGGGCTGTCGCTGGGCAACACGGACTTTCAACTCCCTCCACAGATTTTCTATGGGGTTGAGATCTGGAGACTGGCTAGGCCACTCCAGGACCTTGAAATGCTTCTTATGAAGCCACTCCTTCGTTGCCCAGGTGGTGTGTTTGGGATCATTGTCATGCTGAAAGACCCAGCCACGTTTCATCTTCAATGCCCTTGCTGATGGAAGGAGGTTTTCACTCAAAATCTCACGATACATGGCCCCATTAATTCTTTCCTTTACACGGATCAGTCGTCCTGGTCCCCTTGCAGAAAAACAGCCCCAAAGCATGATGTTTCCACCCCCATGCTTCACAGTAGGTATGGTGTTCTTTGGATGCAACTCGGCATTCTTTCTCCTCCAAACACGACGAGTTGAGTTTTTACCAAAAAGTTCTATTTTGGTTTCATCTGACCATATGACATTCTCCCAATCCTCTTCTGGATCATCCAAATGCTCTCTAGCAAACTTCAGACGGGCCTGGACATGTACTGGCTTAAGCAGGGGGACACGTCTGGCACTGCAGGATTTGAGTCCCTGGCGGCGTAGTGTGTTACTGATGGTAGCCTTTGTTACTTTGGTCCCAGCTCTCTGCAGGTCATTCACTAGGTCCCCCCTTGTGGTTCTGGGATTTTTGTTCACCGTTCTTGTGATCATTTTGACCCCACGGGGTGAGATCTTGCGTGGAGCCCCAGATCGAAGGAGGTTATCAGTGGTCTTGTATGTCTTCCATTTTCTAATAATTGCTCCCACAGTTGATTTCTTCACACCAAGCTGCTTACCTATAGTAGATTCAGTCTTCCCAGCCTGGTGAAGGTCTACAATTTTGTTTCTGGTGTCCTTTGACAGCTCTTTGGTCTTGGCCATAGTGGAGTTTGGAGTGTGACTGTTTGAGGTTGTGGACAGGTGTCTTTTATACTGATAACGGGTTCAAACAGGTGCCATTAATACAGGTAACGTGTGGAGGACAGAGGAGCCTCTTCAAGAAGAGGTTACAGGTCTGTGAGAGCCAGAAATCTTGCTTGTTTGTAGGTGACCAAATACTTATTTTACCGAGGAATTTACCAATTAATTCATTAAAAATCCTACAATGTGATTTCTTGGATTCTTTCTCCCCATTCAGTCTCTTATAGTTGAAGTGTACCTATGGTGAAAATTACAGGCATCTCTCATCTTTTTAAGTGGGAGAACTTGCACAATTGGTAGCTGACTAAATACTTTTTTGCCCCACTGTATAAGCTGAATACGCTGACCATGCTGAGTGCGAGGGAAGGTCTTCAGGATCTGTTGTGCAGGGCCAGCAGCTCTTGTTTGAGAAATGTCTGGAAATATAAAAAGTTTCAAAATGAGTCTGTGGAAGTTAATCCTCATGATCAATGCTGAAATTCAAAAATCAAAAATGTGTTTTTCCTCTTGTTCCCATAACTGTATGTTTGAGCTTGTGTATGTACTTGTGTATGTATGTAAACAGTCTTCAAGGGTCAAAATCCGCACATACATCATTCTGCACGGTACTTCTGTTACTTGATTTTGAATGTGTTTACATGTACATGTATTTACATTACTTTGCAGTATTTTGTAATTGTATTTGACAGGGCTAATCAAGTTCAACCTGTGTGAGCACATGCTTTCGGCCTTAACCAGTGCAGTGGACTGTCCTTCATGGTAAACATATAGATTTTCTGGACTGCAATAACTATATAAAATGCATCTTACTTTTTAGAATGTAAACGTTTGAATGCCATAGGAGAAGGCTAAGGATATAAACAAGTGATACATGCTTATTTGTTCATGGTCATTTACTGGCAGGTGAGGTCAAGTACCCCTGGCTGCAGCCCGCAGATCGGGGCGTGCCTCAACGTTGAGGCACGCCCACATTGAGCCGCGCCCCCCACGCTTGACTTCCCTCCGGGGGCCATGTGGTGGCGACGAAATAAATCAGTTTGCAAAATGGAGGTAAGCAAGGTATCTTTTTTGTTTTGACGTGCTATTTTGTGATATTTGTGACAGACAACGAAGGAAGTAACATTATTTTATTTCTGAAAGCTCTGTTTGCGCTCTACACCTTGATGATCCACCGTGTATTTAGTTTTTATATAGATTACAGACTGCAAATAGACGTAGATAGATTGAGAAAGTCAGCGCTAACCAGTGTTGGGGCTAGTTACTTTAAAAAGTAATATATTACAGATTACATATTACTCTCAAAAATAGTAATGCCTTACACTACTATATTACTCCCTGGAGAAAGTAACTAGTTATATTACTAGTTATATTACTAGTTACTTTTTTTCTACTTACTCTAAAATTGCCTGAGATGCATAAGATGGAAAGAGAGCAGACAAAGGAGGAGTCTTCTTGAAGGTCTTTATTAACCCAACAACAGACTGGCCTACATGCTGTTTAACTTCCTCAATTAACATTGTCTAGTGCAAATACAAACAAGTGTACTTGTGCTTGAGCTTGAGCTAGCTTGCTTGAGCTAGCTTGCTTGAGCTAGCAGAAGCAGCAGCAGCAACATGCTCCGGACTTGTTGACTCTTCCATTTTTTACCCATCTGCCCTGGCGGGTGCCGCTGGCGACCAATCGGTGATGGTAAATGATACCTCGTGTCAAACCCCAACCAATCACTGATCCATTCACGCCCCCCCCCCCTCCCTCCGTGCTGTTTTGTGTGATGCGTGTGTGGTGAAGTAGCTGGTAGCTACTAGCAAATGTAACGCAAGTAACGAGCCCGGAAAATTGTAATATTATTACTATTTTCAGTAGAGTAATGCCTTACACTACTAGTTACTTGAAAAAGTAATCTGATTACAGTAACGCGTTACAAAGTAACGCGTTACACCCAACACTGGCGCTAACCTACTACAGAATGTGGAAATGTCCAGTTTTTTTTGTTTTGACGTGCTATTTTGTGATATTTGTGACAGACAACGAAGGAAGTAACATTATTTTATTTCTGAAAGCTCTGTTTGCGCTCTACACCTTGATGATCCACCATGTATTTAGTTTTTATATAGATTACAGACTGCAAATAGACGTAGATAGATTGAGAAAGTCAGCGCTAACCTACTACAGAATGTGGAAATGTCCAGTTTTCAAAACAAACGAGGATTACCAAAATTTCATAAAAAAGCCGTGTCTCATAAAACAAGTGTTGTGCTATGCTCCTACACCCATTTTTAAATATGAGAATTTAGCTTAATAGTTTCAAGGTCGTGTGACAACCCTTAGCATCCATGAATCAACATTTGTTGTTGAGGTGAAAAATTCTTTAATATTTTTGGTCTTGTGGATTTCTAATTATTATTTTTGTGTCTATTCTTTTCCTCTCTGATATGTAGAGACATGTCACTATACTGCTGGAAGGTGATACACCAACCATGTATCAGTGCACCAACAGTGGGCTATTCCACTGCCCTTTTTGCAAGTATGCGGCTGCAACAAAACTGGACTACCATATCAAAGATCATTCGTCAGTGAAGTACAGAGGTGCGTCATACATATTGTTTGTGAATCCAGTCATGTTTAGTTTATTTTGTTTTGTCTATTTTGTCTTTTGGATTCATATTTTATTTGGAAATGTCTCTCTCTCTCTCTCTCTCTCTCTCTCTCTCTCTCTCTCTCTCTCTCGCTCTATCATTTCAGGCTCAGCTTACTTTTAAACTAAATTTTAGAGTCATGTATTTGGGTTCTGAGATCAGTCTTGTCACATTCCTCTCTTTCAGAATTCACAATCATCAAGTGTGGCTTAAGTTGTCGCACTTCAACACATTTCCATTGCTGCTATTGTGCAGAAACAATTATCAATAGATCTCAGTTTTTAAGACACCTAGAAAAACACCAGGAGGAGAAGCATAACGAACAAACAAAGGCCCCCACTCAGCACTCAGCAGCCCCTGTACAGAACCCAGTGTCCTCAAGTCAGAACCCACGGGCCCCCACTCAGCACTCAGCAACCCCCGCACAGAACCCACAGGACCCCACTCAGCACCCAGCTGCCCCTGCACAGAACCCACAGGACCCCACTCAGCACCCAGCTGCCCCTGCACAGAACCCACAGGACCCCACTCAGCACCCAGCTGCCCCTGTACAGAAGCAAGCAGCACCTGCACAGAACCCAGTGGCCCCTGCAGACATCACTAAAACATATAGATACACAAAACACAAGAAAGTTACTTGTCCCCACTGCAAAGTGAGTTTGAACAAAAAAAATTTTAAAGCACACTGCAAGCGAAAACATACACATCACTTTCAGACAGTGTCAAAGGACAGGTTTTTGGCCTGTCAGTGTGTCGATGTTAAACATGGGGTGTTTGCAGTTGAGAGATCTTTTTTTGGTCCAGCAACACCAATACACGTCATAAAGAATACTTGGGGTCCAACACAGAAAATCATGTGTGAGGTCAACCAGTGCCGTCTGAATGGTGACTTTGCAGTGAGGAGCGGGATGTTGCCTTACGAGTGCCAACATTTACAATCGTTATTATATTGCCCACGTGCTGACGGTCAGACTGTGACTCTTACAGCTGAGGCCTTGGACACAATGATAGCCAATAAATGGTTTGGTGTGGAGCGTAAGGCTAGTCTCTTGCATCGTCAACAAAATGCCGTTGCAGAGGGCGTGCCGCTGTCTGTGCATCTGACTGTGGGCGGTCCCCCGTCCAAGTTTCATATATCTGTTTATGAACCTAAGATAACCTATTCCAGTAAGATGGGAAGAGTGATTGTGTCGTATGACACAAAACAGAACAATTGGCATTGTCCCTGCTCTAGGCCAAGACAGTCATGTATCCACAAAGCTGTGGCTAAATGGCATCTCTTTACTACAAAGAGGGAACTATTTCGGAAGGTGAAGAGCACAGAGACAGAGATGCCCAATCCCACTCAGTCCACCACAGACAAAAATGTAAGGGAGTCTAAAGAGGACAGTTATCCACCAGATGACAGAAGCATTGCAAGGATGCTGAATTACCTCCTCACGAATAAAAAGCTCCCAGCAGATCTACCACAAGACCTTATAGAAATGTCAAGAGAGGGAAGAACAAAGGACAGCTTTCCAAAGCACCTTATCCCTAAAGAAGCAAAATGTGTAGAATGTGAATACACACTTTGTGAGCAACTAATAACATCTAAAGGCAAGATCCTGACCAGCACAGGTGTAGTTGAAGGTTGGTACTATCACAGGTCTTTCTATGGTCTTTTGTTCTTACCATTTAGTGGGTTACATAATTTATATGTACACGAGAAATAATAAGTACTTCTATTATTTTAAAATGACATGCAAGCAATAAACATGACCTTTGGTTGGACTGTGTTTTTAGGGATATCAACATACATGAAGTCATGCCTGAACTGTGGCATGATCTACAGATATCAGGAGTGGAAGGATGGTCTCCACAATTTTGATGACCACATAATCCTGTCTCTGCACTTGTGCCTGATGGTTAGGAATGCATTACAGGTAATGGCATGTCATTCAGTAATGTATTTTGCTTGCTGTAAGGGCCAATGAATTGATTTTCTTTATAATGTTTAATTTCTTTACATCCCTTAGAGTGAGCAACTTCTCAACTTATATAATAATGAAAAAGAAATAATTAGAAAAAATATATATTTATCCTTGCTGATTCCTCCTTAATTATAATTTTTTCATTACAGACATTACAATTTAACAAAAGGTGAATATATCACCTCATAATATTCTTGTCTTCATCATTTTTCAGACACATACAGCTATCAGTAAGGTCATTGAAATTATAGAGACGACAGAGAAGGTGTCGTTTCCAAACAAGGAGAGGGTTCTTCAAGCGTACCTTCATTTTGAGGCCCTTACCAACCATGACTACACCTACAGTTGTGTGTCATGTGGATACAACCCAGCGGTTGTTGTGATGGATCTGCACAAGAAAGGCGTTTTCAATATGCCAGGTGAGTTTCATAATCTGTTATTTTACATATTTTATCTTCATTGTTTATATAACACCTCATCTGTCTCTGAATTATGGTTGAAGTGGAATGTCATATTAACAATGTCCTTGAATAACACAGATGTCATTTTCTGTATTAACTGTCATGTTTAGAGGTTTTTTTTAAGTGATTGAACTATGAAAAACAAATTTGTTCCAACAGTGAGTGAAATCCAAAGCCCACCTGATGGTTATGATGGTCATGTGGACATTAACAATTTCTGGAACGCTGTGGCCACAGAAATGATCAGTCGTGGTTTTATTCCATGTAAGTCATGTGAAAAGACAGAACAGCTTGAGAACAGTTGCACTGAAAGTAAAGCATATTAATATGTGTTAAATTTTCTGATAATAATAGCTAATTCTCATCACATTCTCATCAAAGGTGGTCGGAAGAACCCTTTTGTTGTGCCCCCAAGTTACCATCACTGGGCGCCATGGATTGGCCCACACACCCGTGGGTCAAATTCAGTCTTACACACTGAATTTGAAAAAATGCAAAGCCCCAAAGTGGCAAATGATGGAGATGATGAGAAAATTGATGCAGAGCGGCTCACGGATGAGCTTGTGAACTTGAAGGTGAATTAGTGAATGAAAATATGCAAAATCCACCCCTTTGTGTTAACAAAAATTATGTCTATGCTTTATTGACATGATCAACTCAAATGCATTTTCACAACAGGTACAGAAGGTCAGGGCACTGTGCAAACAGTGTGGTCTGGATGACAAAGGGTCCAAAGTGGATCTTGTCATGAGACTGTCTGACAAAATGTCTAGTAGAGTCACCTACAATAAGGTGTTTGAGAAGGTGTGGGGTGCCTCTGGTGAGTGAACTGATATGTTACATCATAGATAATTTCACCTTGTTATATCTTGTTGTGTTAAACAATGTACAGTATCATTATGTAGTTATGTAGGTTACCCATACATGCTCCTAAAGTCAGTTACTTATTACTTATACTATGTTTTTTCTGTTGTCTTACAGGTGGTTGGGCTGTAATCACCTGTCCATGTGGGGTTGTGTATTCACTCAAATTCAACCTTAGAGCAGAGAGTCCACGTGATTTTCTGGATCTCTTGCTATCCTGGAAACACTTTCCCAATGTATCAGTGTATGATTATGCCAGGGGGCTGGCACTGCATGCCAACCGCAGGCAGCCGGGACTCTTTGCCCCCTTTCAAGGAAGGTTACTGAATCCAACCCCAGAGAACATTAAGCAGGCCTCAGAGGGCAAGGTTCATGTCAGCATGCCTTGGCTCAAAAATTGTAAGGTGCCAGCTGACAAGGATGGTCACCCTCTCACTGGGTCCTCACAGCATTTTGCTTTGAATGACGTGTTCCACCAGGGCAACAGCAAAGACCAGACAGAGGTTCTGAGAAAGCTGGAGCTTGTACCTGAGCTTGCTGGTCTCATCAACAGCCAGTGTGCTGAGCAGCTGTTTTCGGGGATGAGAAAGAACAATTACTTTCTGAATATGACTACCCCCTCAACACACATATTTCTACAGAGAAATATACTCCACCATTACAACATGGCTAAGAACCAAAAGGTTACAGACCAATATAGCAAGATTCTTCCTTCAGATGTTGCAATGCAGTGTGACAACCATGGAAGGGTAGTCGGTACGTTATTGAATAGTTATGCACATTTATTGTCTTCATCTACTTTTGACAATAATGTATGTGACATTTTTTTCTATAGCTTGCTCCCCATTAGCTGGAATGCCAACAGGATCAGCTGGCAACAGTAATGAACAAGAAGAGTCTCATGAGTGTGAGTCATTGCTATAAATTATATCTGATTCAAACGAGAAATGTGACTTAATTTTTATATTTCCGCTTTTTTCACTAGTAATTGATGACAGTGAGCAGAGACGTCATGGAGACATCACCAGTCTCCATAAGCTGTCAGCACACAGAGCATGCTGGGGACAGGAACTCCAAGACACCCAGGAAGAACTTGTAAAGTCAACCATTGTGCCACTGTTGATATCTATATGTCATCAATATAATCAAATGTTTAATAACTTAGTTTTTTTTCCTCCAGCTGTCACATGCCTTGGATGAGACAAAAAGTCCTGCACAGCACCTTGCAATGGTGAACAACATCATCCTCAGTCGCGCTGACTTCTGGAGTCTGGGTTTGGATCGGGACATTGACGGGATGGTAGGCATAGAGAATGTGCTGTGCTGTAATACTTTTTAAATCTTTTCATAATTTGTGTTTCTGTGTTCTACTAGATCCTGAACTGCTGTCTAAAAGTCATTGAGAAGGTAGTGTAGCTCTTGTGAAACATTAAATGATTGGATAACATACTTCAATAATCAATATATTTGGACAGTAACATATTATCAAACTATTTCTGTTACAGAGAGTACAGCATGTGTTTGCTGGAGACAGCTATGTTATAGCTACGTTTCCATCATCATCTGTGAACCCAATGGATCACCTGCCAGTAAGTTATTAAAAAGTTTTGCTTTTGCAAGTGAAGTTTAGGCATTTCATATTCACTTATTGATGTCTTTTTACAGGACAATGCAGCCAGTCTCCAGTGGATTCTGCTCCCAGTATTTGTACCTGGACACTGGATGCTCTGTGTAAATACATGCATATTTTCCTCTGTTATGTCTTTACACATTTGATTATAATTTTTTTGCTATAATGAAATGCATGCTAGCTTTGTTAGTATTTCAGAAACATTCCACAACTCAATGTATCTGGTTATAACCACATTTAACAGATACTGAGGCCCCAGGCAAGGGAGATTTTTTTTCTAGATCCCCTCTGTGGCAGTGGCTGGAGAGATGAGAGTAGCAACGATATATTCAGGTTTTTAGGGCACCTTGCACCATCTGGACAGTGGTAGTTCTGTTGTAAACCACTTGTCCTTTTTATTTATTTGATTTATCTTGTTTGAGTGGGGCAGTTCTGTTTAAGCCCATTTTCACTAACAAGGACCACACCCGTACAGATGAAGTTTAAATATGTTTATTACGAGTAACATTTGGGAAGCGTGGGTGATGTGCTGCGGAGAGGGTTTAGGGAGGGATGATGGGATGAGGGGAGGAAAGGTGAGAGGGATGAGGGAAGCGAGGATGATGGGTAGGGGGGGGGGGGGGGGGGGGTGTGACAACGAAGTCAAAGAAGGAGTGGACAGAAAAGGAGTGCTTAAGTACGTGGAGAACGGAAATTGAATGAGTACGAGGCGTGGTCCTTGTTCCCTGAACCTTGTAAAAAAACTCCACATAAAAACTTTTTATTTGAAGTTCCAGCCTCTTCCATATTCTTTTTCAACTTTGTTCCAAGAGTTTATGCATGCTTTTGAAAAGTTGATTGTACGTTGATTGTATCTACTTACACTTTACTCTTTCTTCAGACACATTGCACAAAGCCTTTCTCCTGGCCCCTGGAGGATGCTTGGTGTGAATGATGTTCAGGTGAGACATTACTTAATTGCATTTGCTAATTTTTACTATTTTCTTTCTATTCTTTTATTAAAAATAAAAAACCTTGCTCACACCCCAGGGCCTAACAAAGCAAGGGTGCTCCAACAACTGTGGCGTGTTTGTTTTGATGGTAAGACCTATTCAGTGTTATAATGTTATATTGCTGTTATCTGTAAAATGTTTGCTTGCTACATTCAACTATTTGTATTGAAAAACTGTATCCTTGTGAAAATGAATGATATTACGGTATATTAACCAGTACCTCTTGACTTACAGTACGCTCTGTACATTGTAATGGGGGCCAAATGCGATTTCAGAGAGGTATGTGTAAATTGTGACACGTTACAATTATGTTATGTTATGTTACGTTATGTTTTTTGAAACATATTTGAATCTTCCTGCAGGAAAACATGCTGCAGATAAGGAGATGGTGGTGCCTTGTTCTCCTGGAGAACTTCCCCATGCCGTAAGTGACCTCAATATCACATTTTTGAATCACCTGTTTTACTTTATTCAATGTCAGCTGACTAGCAAAAAAATGTTTCATCTGGAATATATGTTTTCAAATCACCAAGGTCTGAAGAAGAAAGATTGCATGACAGAAAAAGGCGACGAGAGGAAAGAAGACTCCAGGTGAGAGGTCATGTGATGAGTTATTATGTAGTCAAACTATTACTTGAAGACAAAAGCCTAACCTCTCCACTTATTTCAGGATGTGGAAGAGGTCCCGCTGAAAAGGTTCAGCCATTCAGAGTCTGTCTCTGAAGCATCAGGTATTGTTCAAGCAGCTTTGTTGTTTACACATCCATCAAAGTTGTAGAGGTACATAATATCACAGAGAGTCATTTCTCTGTTTTCATTAAACCAGTATACTAAAAATCAAAGCCACTGATTTTTTTTTTTACAGCTTGCATTGTTATTGTGCCTATAAGAACCACAATCTGTTTCCTTTCTAGTGGAGGCTGATAACGTGCCAGGACTGGGAACAGGGAGGGAGGTATGTTGCCTGCTATGGGCTTTTTTTAAATTTCATTTCTCCAACCCTTACTTGTACTTAATTGTTTTCTTTATTTTTGATTAGGAGGATGTACTGCTTCGGGACACCATAGAGGCAGCAAAGTGGTGTACCACACAAACATTCAAGGGGAAACTTTCCCTTCCCCAAGTAATCTCAATGGACCAGAAAGGTCGCTTGAGGGCGGTGGAACGCCTCAGAATGTCTCAAGGCCTGGATGAAGAGGAGAATGAAGGGGTCCAGGAGCCATTTATCTTCCTCTTCAGTCTGCAGGAAGACCATGAGGCATTCTGCAGTGAAATTATGGACACGCGACATATGCTGGCATTTTCTGCTTTTGAAGTGTAGTTTACTGTCTGTGTCTTTTGTTTCTTGTTTTGCTCCTGTTTTATTTTGAAGTTCAGTGTTAGTGTTCAGTGTGTTCAACTAAGACAGTAATAAAATATATGCACTAAATGTAACACCTGAACATATCCCAGTGTATTTTATTTTATTTTTTTATATTTTAAACAATTATACAAATAAATAATATTAATAAATAAATATATATAAATATATATATATGATTAAATTAATAATTTATATTATATTATATTATGTACAGAGATTAAATTGGGCCGGAGCCCTCTGGAGCTCAGCTCCACGTCCTCACCTCAGCAATACTTTTTAAAATAATTAGTTTGGACCTCCAATGATTAGGTCATTGTTAATTTACTGAAACTAAATGTCTATTTTTTATAGACATTTAGATATAGATATAAATAAGTAGGTTATAAATTGATAAAATATGTATTAAACCAATGGTGCGAGGTAAATACAAAGGTTTTGAGCGATATTGACCGCTGAGAGTGAAAAAGGCCTTACAAAAGGCAATTTAACCACTGTTTATATACACATAATTAAAATATTATTTACACAGAGCGTCCACTTGCCGTTCATAGTCTCCGCCACCAGATGGCCCCCGGAGGGGAGTCAAGCGTGGGGGGCGCGGCTCAATGTGGGCGTGGCTCAACGTTGAGGCACGCCCCGATCTGCGGGCTGCAGCCAGGGGCTTCTCGGTGAGGTAAGTACTAGTGGTTCTGTTCAGTAAAGATATCTAAAGTGCTAATTTACCCTCAATATATTGTTCATGTACATGTTACGATGATTAATTAATTTAGTTAATATTAGTTTGATGTTAGTGGAACTCTCTGTTGTCGTCCACATGGAACCAAAGTACTGACAGAGGATTTCATATTTTGCATCAAAGTAATGATGATTTCTGATTGTATGTTGCAATTGAAAGCTGACTGAACATGGATACCAGTGAACAAGTAGGTTAAGTAACAGCCCACCACCACAGCAACCACAAATGGAGTGCATCATCCACTGCTCTGATGATAGAGATAAGCTGGTTTCACCTCAAATTGTTGACTCCTTGCCAGGAGTCTGAAGCTGAGTTGTCAACATGAACTTCCACAGCAATTTACATTGCTGTTTACTGCCAAATATCCCACTTTTCATGCAGTGTGGAGAACTCTGCTCAGGGCAGTTCGGATACAGAATCATGCTCGAGTTTTGGAACTGACAGAAGACATTCCTGAGGGACAGATTCCAGCAATCTATTAACACAGAAAGTGCTGCAGTATCTTCTCTATGAAGAAAGTTCATTGGTTGGAAAAGAAAAGCAAAGTGCTGATGGCTCTGCTCAAGAGAAAGAATATAACGGTAGGGGAACACTGGGAGCAGAGCACCACAATCGGTTTATGAGATTGGCAAATCATTGCATCCTGTTTTTATTTACATTTTACACCGCATCCCAACTGGACTGGAATTGGGGTTGCACATGAACAATATATTGAAGGTAAAGTTAGCACTTTAGATATCTTAACTGAACAGAAATACAGAACCACTAGTACTTAACCACGCCTGCCAGTAAATGACCATGAGCAAACAAGCATATACCAGTTGTTTATATCCATAGCCTTTTCCTATTGCATTCAAATGTTTACATTCTAAAAAGTAAGATACATTTTATATAGGTATTGCAGTCCAGAAAATATGTTTACCATGAAGGACAGTCCACTGCACTGGCTGAGGCAGGAAGCATGTGCTCACACAGATTGAACTTGATTACATACATCCTGTGAGTAGTGTGGCCTTACAAAATCCCTTTGAGTGTGTCAAAGTGTATTGCTCTTCAGCCCTGTCAAATACATTTATAAAATACTCCAAAGTAATGTAAATATAGTATTTGTGTTTTGTGTCTGTGATGCTCCCTGATGCCACAGCGATAAAAGAAAGTATATCATTTAGGCAAAAATTGTGAAAATGAAGAATTTTGACAAGATAATTTACCTTTTCAAAGTAGAGTATTTTATTTAATCTCATAACATGTCTGGAGGGGATCTTTAAGCATTGACAACTTTGAAATAACATACTGAGGTGGTCAAGCTTTACTTGTTGTCACCCAAAATGTTTTAAGAGACAACAACATTCCAGCAGGCATGCAATATAAAAGAGCAATTCACATATTGCTATATGGTGGGCTAGTAACATGTTTAGTTAATTAGTATTCTACCTTAGGAACCTTTAGGTACAGCAAAAGTAGGTTGAACTGGGAGGTTCCTGCCGCTGCTGCTGTTATCCAGTTCAATATGGTCATCATCAGGGTCAGTCTCTCCTCCCTTTGTGTACCTATAAGTATTGATTGACATAGCCAACACTTCATTAATTATATTTTAAATGAACATTTCCTTATACTTTTTACAATATAGCCTTGTGTAAAGTGCAGATGTTTAACAACTATTAAAACACTATTAAAAACCGCACAGTACACAATGCCAGCTTCATTTAGTAATTCATTTAGTCATTAAAAGTGGGTAATTAAGTTACATAATTCACTGAGCAACTGTAAAATCCTTCAGAACAACACATTATACTACTTTTTTTTAAAAAAATCATCTGTATTTTCATCTGGAGGTCCAGAAGTGCTGCTCTTGTTTTCATGACAAATTAGGACATTTTTAAAACAACACACCTATATAACACACCACAATCAGGACACTGGGGAAAATGAGGACATTTTCACATGCCTATTAAGTGTTGTTTAAGAACAGTTTCCCATGAAAATGGAACCAAATTAACTGTAACAGCAGTTTGCAAAACATTGTTGTGACAACTCTCAACAACTTAGAAACATTGTTCTTACCTGAACTCCGGTGCGTGCTGCTGAGCTTCCACTGTAAACACGACGAGGAAAGTCTGTGACTGGTGAAGTTCCTGCATTAACCACTTCCTGTATCTCTTTCTTTCAAAATAAAAGCCATCTAGAGTTCTATACACAGTTCAGTTTTATACTAGGTTTCAGTTTTGTTTCCGTTTGATCATACTGCGGCTGGCAACCAGCTTTACACAATGATTGCGTTTGAGATCAGCGTTGGTTGGTTAGTCAGTCAGTATTGCAGCATCTGATTGGTCGATAGATGCTGGATATTGTCGATAGACCAATCAGATGCTAATTGCCAAAGCAAAGCCTCTGAAACGGATACGACTGCAGCAGAGCTCTAGCTGAACGGCACATCCGGGACCTTCAGCGCTCAGGAGACGTTTAATCCTTCGACGTCATGCTAGACACCCACCATGAGGTAAAGTTGGCTAATTAGCTAGCTAATTAGCTAAACGGAATTCAAACACGCAGTGGACTCAAACAAACTGGAAGGGATGCATCATAAATGGTAATTAATTACTTTTGCGTAATCTTCAACAACAGATAGTAGAAGTTGTTGCTAAATATAACTGTTCATAACAATGCAAACCTGAGTGAAAGGGACGATTCTCCAAACAAACTTTTTCATCTTCAACTGCAGAGACAGTCAAAGTCCTATTTAACACAAACTGATGATACTAGTTATTCAGTACAGGTAGAGTGCAGTTTTATAATGATTTTATAGCAGTATTTATCTTTGAAGTTGCATTGTTGGTGCTTTGGTAGGTTAATATTATTTGTTAAAGTTTTTTAATGTTTAATGACATTTGCACAGGGTTTGCACTCATCTATTAGCCTAATCAGCAAATGAGTTATGAATAATACCATTTTATAAGTCCTCTTTGATTCAAAATAAGTACTGGTCTTTTTTTGTACTTGTCTCGCTGACTTTTTGTCATCTTCCCATGTAGATGTTTGCAGGTTGAGGAGTACATGGCCAAGTAAAGAGCATGTCCTAAAGAAGAGCCAGACTTCGTCCTGAAGCTGAGGCTACTCTATCTGGAGGTGACAAGCCTTGTTTAAAGGTCCAGTGGATCAGTGACTATAAAGGTATGTTAGATATCATTCCTGATGTTTACTGCGTGAACGTTACTAGACATCATGACGACATAATCGCACAACACAACAAATTGCTAATGAAATTTGTTGCCATCTGTTTTAATAATAATACTAATAATAAGTGATTTTATCGATTGCAGCCCTAACCATCAATTCCAGACATCACCAAACATCATTCAGATCTTTTTCTCACTGTTAAAAAGTCTTATGTTTGTTTGTTCGGCATATGTTTTGTCAATACCTGATCAGATGGAGTTAGTAAACCTGATTTGGATTGTATTACTTGACACTAATCAGTGAACTTTTGTGTATTAGGACGTGGTGTATTTGCCTGTGCGCCAATTGAAAAGGGATCCTTTGTGGTCGAGTACCGTGGGGAGTTGATCTCACAATATGAACGGGACAAGCGGCGGAACAAGTACACAGAGAAGCAAAATGCTTTCCTGTTTGATTTTGAATGGAACAATAGCTCATGGTGGTAAGTAAAGGCCTGTAAAAGATTAATTGTTCTTTACAACATTATGGTTTTAGTGGAGAAAACTTAGATATGTTTCCTTGTTCAATTTTAGCATTGATACCTCCCATGAAGATGACTCACTGGGCCGGCTGGTTATGGAAGTCCCCAAACTGCAAAATGAAAAAGTTGACAGTCCAGGGTAAACCTCATCTTTGCTTGTTTGCTATTGAAGACATCCAAGCAGAGAGTGAAATAACCTATGACTATGGAGAATCTCAGTGGCCATGGCGAGCTCTGGTGAGTAAATCCTCTTCATAGATTATATAGTAAAAGATCTGTTAAGTATTAGGAGATAAAAAGATACATATTAAATTAAAATTATTGATGGTAATTTCTAGTTACAAGATCAATCCACATCAGTGTGGGGTTTAGAGCTTTCTTTGACAACAACAGAAGACGTTAGAAGTCAGGAACATGGACTCTACATGTGTTCAGTTGTCATGTCCTCATATTGTTTTAGGCTGTGAAAGACTTGAGTGTGTTTCAGTTGATGTCCTCATATTGTCTGACCCAACGACTGTAGAGTGTGTGTTACATGTCCTCATATTGTTTTAGGCTGTGAAAGACTTGAGTGTGTTTCAGGTGACGTCCTCATATTGTCTGACCCATCGACTGTAGAGTGTGTGTTACATGTCCTCATATTGTTGGGTAGCAGATGCTGTACAGTGTTGGCAGTTTCTATAGAGTTTGGCATAATGAGCCTAGATCCTCCTGTGAATTATGTTCACTGAAACAAGTATGATCATTTGTTCATTAATTAGTCAGGATTTATAGTACAGAATATCTCTGACACTGTATTGTTGTGTTTTGTTGCAGACACCAAGTGTTCAGATCCTGACTCAACCTTCTGCAGACCAAGAAGTGAGTGAGAGATCCACTTCATCCTTCCAACAGGTAATTACACATTAATTTATTCTATTTGGAATTAAGTATATGTCTCAGTTGGGCCCAGTGCATACATGAAATGCCCTTTCACTGTTTTAAAACAATCAGTTTGTGTGAAATGTTCACAATATCAATATTGGATTTCTGGGGAAGTAGATCAGTTCACATCAGTGTGGGGTTTAGAGCTTTCTTTGACAACAACAGAAGAAGCTAGAACCACTATTATTTTCATTTACAGTATAATTAATTGCATCATAATTTCTAGTTCCAGTTCTGTGTAATCTCAAACAAATAATGAATCTCTGTCATTTAATTTAAGGTCAGCCAGACCACTGGAGGTGTCTCCTTCCACCAGACAGCTACTGCAAAGCAAGTAAGACAGCTGCCTTCTTCTCCTTCATTCAAAAATGTTATGTTCTTTGACTGGGGATATTTACTATTTGAGCAAATATTGTAGAATCTTTACTAAGACTAAGGTTCTTTACATTTGATTCTTGATATGGACAGTCAAGGGCAAGCCGTCATCTGCAAAACCTAAAGCAGCATCATGCTCGGTGTGAGGAACGTTACGATGAGGCCAAGAAAAAGATATTTGAGAGAGAGAGGCAGATGACTTTGAGTCTGTTCACCAGAATGAATAATTCTGTGAGTATGCAAATCAAAGCAAAAACCAAACATTTGGTCATATGCAAATGAATTCTTTTCATGGTATTTAATTTACAAGAACCTCCATGGGCCTAGGAGAATGTCTCTCATTCACTTGTTGTTTCCAGTTCATGCACCATGTTTGAAAGACAAAGTTGCAACAGATTTTTTCTCTCAAAATATTTGTTATACTTTTATGTGATAGGTAAGTCATAGTAACGCAAAACTTTATGCTATGCATCGTTCTCCTTTATATCATATGCCATCAACATCAAATCGCACACCGAAATGTGTTGTGGTTTAGGGATTATTGTCCTAATAGCATGTCATAGGTAGGTATGTGAGGCAAAATATTTTCAAAGTGTTATTTAAATCATTTAATCATTTCCACCTTAATGTAACTGGGGTGAAAATGTCTATTCAGTGAATTGTATTTACAGTATTAATAATGGTTTCAAAGGTTGAACATCCCTTGGTCGATGATGGTGGATTTAATGATGGAAACTCTGCAAGCTTAAGTGACCAGGTAATGAATATGACACAGTAGTGAAATAGAAAAACAACTGTATTAAGGAATCCAATTCAATTCAATTTCATGTTTTTAATGACTCGTCACTTTCAAGTCGTGTTATGCACAATGTGATGGTACTGTACGGGGAATGATAACCTGGCTATTTAGGAATGTAATAATGCTTTTTTCTCCATTTTCCTTCAGATCTCTACTGATGAATCTACAAAACTGGTTCAGGTCAAACATGCCTTGTCCACTGCACTGCCTTATGCCGTGGAGGGAAGGAGGCAAGATTTCTGTATTTTCTGTGGTCTGTTCTGTTTCAATTTACATATTTTGCCAGCAATTAAAAAAGAAAGAATGGCAGAAAGTGTTCCATGTTTTTATTCACATGAACATTTACTACAAAATTCATAAATGCAATACAATAATTAAAGCTGCAAGCAGCGATGAACGGGCCCTCGCAGTCCACGCGGGTCGGGGCGTGCTGCCGTCGCGGCATGCTGCCGTCGTTACATGCTGCCGTCATTACATGCTGCCGTCGTTACATGCTGCTGTCGTGACATGCTGCTGTCGGGGCTTGTACTTGCAACAACTTCCATTGAGGAAATGAAAGTGAAGGCAGTGAAGCTGTCATTGCGTCATTTAGCAATAAAAGCGCCACCTATTGGTCGATTTGCACGAAATTTAGTAGAAATGCTCATCGTGCCATGGAACACAATTGCCAAAAGTTTTGTGTTCATCGGACTGTATTTCATCAAGATACACAAGAATGTCTGTTTGACCACAATGCGCAGGAAATTGTTGTTTTATATTTTGGGCGTTCTGTGGACTAGCACATTTCTTTTAATAACTTTTTGTCAGGAGGGTCCAGAGATGCTGCGTGCAAAGTTTGGTGCAAATTGGAAAAATTGCCTGGGAGCAGTTAGAAAAAGTAGGTTTGCTACATTTGGCGAATTTGCAAATGGAAATTCAGTGCGAACGTGGGCGTGGCCTACATCACACTGTTCGGCTGTATTCAGGGAACACGTAGATATAATGTTTAACAATGTGCACCATATTATGTGGGAGTAATTAGCAAAAAACATTATTTCTTGATAATAGCGCCACCTGCTGGTCATTTTTGGTGTGTGAGTTACAGGGGCCGGTCTATACCACCCCTATGAATTTCATATCCATAAGTGTTATGGTGTGGGCACAGTGGCAAATCTAAAATGAAACTGCCACCAGAGCGCCACCTAGTGTCATATCGGTAACCCCTTTGTCAGCTGTCCTCAGGAGGGCAGTGGCAATCAGTGTACGAAGTTTTGTGTTAATCCGACCAACCGATGTCGAGATATAAAATACTTCAATTAAAAGAGCGCCACCTAGTGGTCATCGGCCAAAATTTAGCACAGAGCCTTAGGGCCTCATTAGGAAGTAGGATCCTGAGGTTGACATCATTTGGACAAACCAATGTGGAGATATGCAACACTTCCTGTTTGGAACGAAATCTGCAGGAAGTTGTTATTTAATAACTTGAGTATTGTTTGGCTTATCAAAATTCTTTTAATAACTTTTTGTCAGGAGGGTCCACTGATGCTGCGTGCAAAGTTTCGTGCAAATCGGTGAAATTGCCTGGGAGGAGTTCGAAAAAGTAGGTTTTCGACATTTCGCGAGCTAGCGAAAAAAAACGCTAGGCAGAAATGGGCGTGGCCTATATCAGGAGATTCAGCATAATTCACTGAACGCGTGGATTTAAGGTTTTTGAATGTGCGACAAAGTATGTGGGAGTTATTAGCCAAAACGCACTTTCCTTAATAATAGCGCCACCTAGTGGTGAAAATTCTGAACGACAACAGATTATAAAATTTTTCGCCAGGTCTGATCTATATTCCAAGTTTGGTGACTTTTGGGGTATGTTCAGGCAGTGAAAAATGCGATCATGACGGACAAAGGAAAATAATAATAATTAAAGCTGCAAGCAGCGATGAACGGGCCCTCGCAGTCCACGCGCGTCGGGGCGTGCTGCTGTCGGGGCATGCTGCTGTCGGGGCATGCTGCTGTCGTGACATGCTGCTGTCGGGGCTTCTACTTGCAACAACTTCCATTGAGGAAATGAAAGTGAAGGCAGTCAAGCTGTCATTTCGTCATTTAGCAATGAAAGCGCCACCTATTGGTGGATATGCACCGAATTTGGCACAAACCCTCATGTGGGCATGGAAGACAAATCAAAAAAGTTTTGTGTTAATCGCACTGTATTTTATCAAGATATGCAAGACTGTGTGGTTTACCACAGCGTGCAGGAAATTGTTGTTTTATATTTTGGTCGTTCTGTGGACTAGCACATTTCTTTTAATAACTTTTTGTCAGGAGGGTCCAGAGATGCTGCGTGCAAAGTTTGGTGCAAATTGGAAAAATTGCCTGGGAGGAGTTCGAAAAAGTAGGTTTGCGACATTTGGCGAATTTGCGAATGGAAATTCAGTGCGAACGTGGGCGTGGCCTACATCACACGGTTCGGCTGTATTCAGGGAACATATAGAGATAATGTTTAACGATGTGCACCATATTATGTGGGAGTAATTAGCAAAAAAAAATTTTTCTTGATAATAGCGCCACCTGCTGGTCATTTTTGGTGTGTGAGTTACAGGGGCCAGTCTATACCACCCCTATGAATTTCATATCCATAAGTGTTATGGTGTGGGCACAGTGCCAAATATAAAATGAAACTGCCACCTGAGCGCCACCTAGTGTCAGATCGGTAACCCCTTTGTCAGCTATCCTCAGGAAGGCAGTGGCAATGAGTGTACCAAGTTTTGTGTTAATCCCACCAAACGATGTGGAGATATAAAATACTTCATTTTAAATAGCGCCACCTAGTGGTCATGGGCCAAGATTTTGCACACAGCCTTAGGGGCTCAGGGGGAAGTGGTATCCTGAGTTTCACGTCATTTGGACACACCAATGTGGAGATATGCAACACTTCCTGTTGTGACCGGAATCCACAGGAAGTTGTTATTTAATAACTTGAGTACTCCTTGGCGTATCAAAATTCTTTTAATAACTTTTTGTCAGAAGCATCCATAGATGCTGTTTGCAAAGTTTGGTGAAAATCGGTGAAATTGCCCGGGAGGAGTTCGAAAAAGTAGGTTTTTGACATTTTGCGAGCTAGCGAAAAAAAACGGTAGGCGGAAATGGGCGTGGCCTATATCAGGAGATTCAGCAAGATTCACTGAACGCGTGCATATAAGGTTTTTGAATGTGCGACAAAGTATGTGGGAGTTATTAGCCAAAACACACTTTCCTTGATTATAGCGCCACCTAGTGCTGAAAATTCACAACGACAACAGATTATAAAAATTTTCGCCAGGTCTGATCTATATTCCAAGTTTGATGAGTTTTGGGGTATGTTCAGGCAGTGAAAAATGCGATCATTTGGGAACAAGAAAAATTAAAGCTGCAAGCAGCGATGAACGGGCCCTCGCAGTCCACGCGGGTCGGGGCGTGCTGCTGTCGGGACGTGGTGCCGTCGGGGCATGCTGCTGTCGTTACATGCTGCTGTCGGGGCATGCTGCTGTCGTTACATGCCGCTGTCCGGGCATGCTGCTGTCGAGGCTTGTTCATGCAACAACTTCCATAGAGGAATCAAAACTGAAGGCAGTGAAGCTGTCATTTCGTCATTTAGCAATAAAAGCGCCACCTATTGGTCGATTTGCACGAAATTTTGTAGAAATGCTCATCCTGCCATGGAACACAATTGCCAAAAGTTTTGTGTTCATCGGACTGTATTTCATCAAGATACACAAGAATGTCTGTTTGACCACAATGCGCAGGAAATTGTTGTTTTATATTTTGGCCGTTCTGTGGACTAGCACATTTCTTTTAATAACTTTTTGTCGGGAGGGTCCACAGATGCTGTGTGCAAAGTTTGGTGCAAATTGGGAAAATTGCCTGGGAGGAGTTCGAAAATGTAGGTTTGCGACATTTGGCGAATTAGCGAATGGAAATTCAGTGCGAACGTGGGCGTGGCCTACATCACACGGTTCGGCTGTATTCAGGGAACATATAGATATAATGTTTAACAATGTGCACCATATTATGTGGGAGTAATTAGCAAAAAACGTTTTTTCTTGATAATAGCGCCACCTGCTGGTCATTTTTGGTGTGTGAGTTACAGGGGCCGGTCTATACCACCCCTATGAATTTCATATCCATAAGTGTTATGGTGTGGGCACAGTGCCAAATATAAAATGAAACTGCCACCAGAGCGCCACCTAGTGTCAGATCTGTAACCCCTTTGTCAGCTGTCCTCAGGAGGGCAGTGGCAATGAGTATACCAAGTTTGGCGTCAATCTGACCAACTGATGTGGAGATATAAAATACTTCAATTTAAAGAGCGCCACCTAGTGGTCATAGGCGAAGATTTTGTACAGAGCCTTAGGGGCTCATGGGGAAGTAGTATCCTGAGTTTCACGTCATTTGGACACACCAATGTGGAGATATGCAACACTTCCTGTTGTGACCCGAATCCACAGGAAGTTGTTATTTAATAACTTGAGTATTCTTTGGCATATCAAAATTCTTTTAATAACTTTTTGTCAGGAGGGTACACAGATGCTGTGTGCAAAGTTTGGTGCAAATTGGTGAAATTGCCTGGGAGGAGTTCGAAAAAGTAGGTTTGCGACATTTCGCGAGCTAGCGAAAAAAAACGGTAGGCGGAAATGGGCGTGGCCTATATCAGGAGATTCAGCACAGTTCACTGAACGTGTGGATGTGAGGTTTTTGAATGTGCGACAAAATACGTGGACGTTATTAGCCAAAACACACTTGCCTTGATTGTAGCGCCACCTAGTGGTGAAAATTCAGAATGACAACAGATTATAAAATTTTTCACCAGGTGTGACATATATTCCAAATATGATGCGTTTTGGGGTATGTTCAGGCAGTGAAAAATGCGATCATTTGGGAAAAAGAAAAATAATAATAATAATAATAATAATAAGAATCATTCGAAAAACAATAGGGACCTCGCAGGTTCCCTGCTCGGGCCCTAATAATAAGAATCACGAGGAAAACAATAGGGACCTCGCAGGTTCCCTGCTCGGGCCCTAATTAAAGCTGCAAGCAGCGATGAACGGGCCCTCGCAGTCCACGCGGGTCGGGGCGTGCTGCCGTCGCGGCATGCTGCCGTCGTTACATGCTGCCGTCGTGACATGCTGCTGTCGGGGCTTGTACTTGCAACAACTTCCATTGAGGAAATGAAAGTGAAGGCAGTGAAGCTGTCATTTCGTCATTTAGCAATAAAAGCGCCACCTATTGGTCGATTTGCACGAAATTTTGGAGAAATGCTCATCGTGCCATGGAACACAATTGCCAAAAGTTTTGTGTTGATCGGACTGTATTTCATCAAGATACACAAGAATGTCTGTTTGACCACAATGCGCAGGAAATAGTTGTTTTATATTTTGGGCGTTCTGTGGACTAGCACATTTCTTTTAATAACTTTTTGTCAGGAGGGTCCACAGATGCTGCGTGCAAAGTTTGGTGCAAATTGGAAAAATTGCCTGGGAGGAGTTCGAAAAAGTAGGTTTGCAACATTTGGCGAATTTGCAAATGGAAATTCAGTGTGAACGTGGGCGTGGCCTACATCACACTGTTCGGCAGTATTCAGGGAAACACGTAGATATAATGTTTAACAATGTGCACCATATTATGTGGGAGTAATTAGCAAAAAACGTTTTTTCTTGATAATAGCGCCACCTGCTGGTTATTTTTGGTGTGTGAGTTACAGGGGCCAGTCTATACCACCCCTATGAATTTCTTATCCATAAGTGTTATGGTGTGGGCACAGTGCCAAATATAAAAAGAAACTGCCACCAGAGCGCCACCTAGTGTCAGATCGGTAACCCCTTTCTCAGCTATCCTCAGGAGGGCATTGGCAATCAGTGTACCAAGTTTTGTGTTAATCCGACCAACCGATGTCAAGATATAAAATACTTCAATTTAAATAGCGCCACCTAGTGGTCATGGGCCAAGATTTTGCACAGAGCCTTAGGGGCTCATGGGGAAGTAGGATCCTGAGTTTCACGTCATTTGGACGCACCAATGTGGAGATATGCAACACTTCCTGTTGTGACCCGATTCCACAGGAAGTTGTTATTTAATAACTTGAGTATTCTTTGGAATATCAAAATTCTTTTAATAACTTTTTGTCAGGAGGGTCCACAGATGCTGTGTGCAAAGTTTCGTGCAAATCGATGAAATTGCCTGGGAGGAGTTCGAAAAAGTAGGTTTTCGACATTTTGCGAGCTAGCGAAAAAAAACGGTAGGCGGAAATGGGCGTGGCCTATATCAGGAGATTCAGCAAGATTCACTGAACGCGTGGATATAAGGTTTTTGAATGTGGGCCAAAGTATGTGGGAGTTATTAGCCAAAACACACTTTCCTTGATTATAGCGCCACCTAGTGGTGAAAATTCACAACGACAACAGATTATAAAATTTTTCACCAGGTGTGACATATATTCCAAGTTTGATGAGTTTTGGGGTATGTTCAGGCAGTGAAAAATGCGATCATTTTGGCAGAAGAAAAAAAATAATAATAATCATTACAATTACAATAGGGTCCTCGCAGTTTCACTGCTCGGGCCCTAATAATTAAAGCTGCAAGCAGCGATGAACGGGCCCTCGCAGTCCACGCGCGTCGGGGTGTGCTGCTGTCGGGGCATGCTGCTGTCGTGACATGCTGCTGTCGGGGCTTCTACTTGCAACAACTTCCATTGAGGAAATGAAAGTGAAGGCAGTCAAGCTGTCATTTCGTCATTTAGCAATAAAAGCGCCACCTATTGGTGGATATGCACCGAATTTGGCACAAACCTTCATGTGGGGATGGAAGACAAATCAAAAAAGTTTTGTGTTAATCGGACTGTATTTCATCAAGATATGCAAGACTGTGTGGTTTACCACAACGTGCAGGAAATTGTTGTTTTATATTTTGGTCGTTCTTTAGGCTACCACAATTCTTTTAATAACTTTTTGTCAGGAGAGTCCACAGATGCTGTGTGCAAAGTTTGGTGCAAATTGGACAAATTGCCTGGGAGGAGTTCGAAAAAGTAGGTTTGCGACATTTGGCGAATTTGCGAATGGAAATTCAGTGCGAACGTGGGCGTGGCCTACATCACACGGTTCGGCTGTATTCAGGGAACATATAGATATAATGTTTAACAATGTGCACCATATTATGTGGGAGTAATTAGCAAAAAAACTTTTTTCTTGATAATAGCGCCACCTGCTGGTCATTTTTGGTGTGTGAGTTACAGGGGCCAGTCTATACCACCCCTATGAATTTCATATCCATAAGTGTTATGGTGTGGGCACAGTGCCAAATATAAAATGAAACTGCCACCAGAGCGCCACCTAGTGTCAGATCGGTAACCCCTTTGTCAGCTGTCCTCAGGAGGGCAATGGCAATGAGTGTACCAAGTTTTGTGTTCATCCCACCAACCGATGTTGAGATATAAAATACTTCAATTTAAATAGCGCCACCTAGTGGTCATCGGCCAATATTTCGCACAGAGCCTTAGGGGCTCATGGGGAAGTAGTATCCTGAGTTTCACGTCATTCGGACAAACCAATGTGGAGATATGCAACACTGCCTGTTTTGACTGTAATCTACAGGAAGTTGTTATTTAATAAGTTGAGTGTTCTTTGGTGTATCAAAATTCTTTTAATAACTTTTTGTCAGGAGCATCCACAGATGCTGTGTGCAAAGTTTGGTGCAAATCACTGAAATTGCCTGGGAGGAGTTCGAAAAAGTAGGTTTTCGACATTTTGCGAGCTAGCGAAAAAAAACGCCAGGCGGATATGGGCGTGGCCTATATCAGGAGATTCAGCAGGATTCACTGAATGCGTGGATATAAGGTTTTTGAACGTGCGACAAAGTATGTGGGAGTTATTAGGCAAAACACACTTTCCTTGATAGTAGCGCCACCTAGTGGTGAAAATTCAAAACAACAACAGATTATAAAATTTTTCGCCACGTCTGATCTATATTCCAAGTTTGGTGAGTTTTGGGGTATGTTCAGGCAGTGAAAAATGCGATCATTTCGTCAGAAAAAAAATAATAAAAATAATCACGAGAAAAACAATAGGGACCTCGCAGGTTCCCTGCTCGGGCCCTAATTAAAGCTGCAAGCAGCGATGAACGGGCCCTCGCAGTCCACGCGCGTCGGGGCGTGCTGCTGTCGGGCGTGCTGCTGTCGGGGCGCGCTGCTGTCGGGGCATGCTGCTGTCGTGACATGCTGCTGTCGGGGCTTCTACTTGCAACAACTTCCATTGAGGAAATGAAAGTGAAGGCAGTCAAGCTGTCATTTCGTCATTTAGCAATAAAAGCGCCACCTATTGGTGGATATGCACCGAATTTGGCACAAACCTTCATGTGGGCATGGAAGACAAATCAAAAAAGTTTTGTGTTAATCGGACTGTATTTCATCAAGATATGCAAGACTGTGTGGTTTACCACAACGTGCAGGAAATTGTTGTTTTATATTTTGGTCGTTCTTTAGGCTATCACAATTCTTTTAATAACTTTTTGTCAGGAGAGTCCACAGATGCTGTGTGCAAAGTTTGGTGCAAATTGGAAAAATTGCCTGGGAGGA
The DNA here is from genome assembly GCF_040436345.1 of Pagrus major. NCBI lineage: Eukaryota > Metazoa > Chordata > Actinopteri > Spariformes > Sparidae > Pagrus > Pagrus major. The sequence goes on along the minus strand of NC_133235.1, from coordinate 4,130,454 downwards.
GTTCGAAAAAGTAGGTTTGCGACATTTGGCGAATTTGCGAATGGAAATTCAGTGCGAACGTGGGCGTGGCCTACATCACACGGTTCGGCTGTATTCAGGGAACATATAGATATAATTTTTAACGATGTGCACCATATTATGTGGGAGTAATTAGCAAAAAACGTTTTTTCTTGATAATAGCGCCACCTGCTGGTCATTTTTGGTGTGTGAGTTACAGGGGCCAGTCTATACCACCCCTATGAATTTCATATCCATAAGTGTTATGGTGTGGGCACAGTGCCAAATATAAAATGAAACTGCCACCAGAGCGCCACCTAGTGTCAGATCGGTAACCCCTTTGTCAGCTATCCTCAGGAGGGCAGTGGCAATGAGTGTACCAAGTTTTGTGTTCATCCGACCAACCGATGTCGAGATATAAAATACTTCAATTTAAATAGCGCCACCTAGTGGTCGACGGCCAAAATTTCGCACAGAGCCTTTGGGGCTCATGAGCAAGTAGTATCCTGAGTTTGACGTCATTTGGACACACCAATGTGGAGATATACAACACTTCCTGTTGTGACCCGAATCTACAGGAAGTTGTTATTTAATAACTTGAGTATTGTTTGGAATAGCAAAATTCTTTTAATAACTTTTTGTCAGGAGCGTCCACTGATGCTGTGTGCAAAGTTTGGTGCAAATTGGTGAAATTGCCTGGGAGGAGTTCGAAAAAGTAGGTTTGCGACACTTCATGCGCTAGCGAAAAAAAACGGTAGGCGGAAATGGGCGTGGCCTATATCAGGAGATTCAGCAAGATTCACTGAATGCGTGGATATAAGGCTTTTGAATGTGTGACAAAGTATGTGGGAGTTATTAACCAAAACGCACTTTCCTTGATTGTAGCGCCACCTAGTGGTGGAAATTCACAACGACAAGAGATTATCAAATTTTTCGCCAGGCCTAATGACTTTGCCAAATAAAATCGCGTTTTCATTCACATTCAGGCAGTGAAAAATGCGATCATTTCGGAGGAAGGAAAAAAACTAAAAATAATTAAAGCTGCAAGCAGCGATGAACGGGCCCTCGCAGGTTACGCGGGTTGGCATGTGCTGCTCATGTGGCATGGTGCTCTTGGGGCATGCTGGTGTTGGGGCATGTTACTGTCAAGGCATGTTGCTGTTGTGACATGTTGGTGTTGGGGTGTGCATGTTTTTCCTGGAGAAAATTTAAGACAAATATCATTTAAGTTGTCAACACAGGTTTAGCAAAATGTTTGAGCGGAGCTTAAACGGTCTTTAAAGTAGTATTGTCAAAGTTGTTCACAGTTATTGAACTGTTGGCCTGTTGTCTATACACAGCATGACCTGAACCTGGACGTGTGAAACAGTGAGTTGTTTGCCTTTCAGCAGAAAGGGAGTGTTGCAGAGAGGAGAGAGCAGTGAGAGGTCATTGCAAGTAATTATGAGAACAAATGGCGTGTCTTTCTACCTATAAGCATTTGGGTTGTTTCAGGTGTTTAGTGATTGATTCCAATGAGATACATTAACTGTAGTGTTTGATTTTTTGAGTTTATTGTATTTACTCTAGAGTGACGTGCTGGCTTTAGGCTCATGCATGTCAATCAAGGTAGTAAAGATTTATCAGATGACAGTGTTTCATACTGTCAGCACATTTACCTGCTGTACATTGCTAATACATTTAAAGCTTCTGTGAAAAGGCTTTGACATTTGTTGTTCTGCATGGAAGATGTTATAATGGGTCTGGATAGAAAACTGAGAGGACTCCAATGTTGTTATTGTTAATGTTAGTTGGGATTTTTCTTAGTGTTTTCATGATTGTGATTGTAAAATGTATTGGTTTAGAAAAATACATTTATTGTGTTATCATAGAATTGTTAAGATTTGTAGTGAATTTTTGTTTTATATAGTGTCTAAGTTAAGATGACACATGATTTGGTTTTTACAGACGTTTACAAATGATCTTGTTTGTAATGAGAAGAAACTGTAAGTAAGTTGTGGTTTTGTTTATTATGAAGTTGTTATTTGTGTCATATGCCTGTTAATAGTGGTGTTTGTTGTTGCATGTTAACATATCTTTTTGCAGTTATATGTAATTTGTATGGAATGTGTTATATAATGAAGTGTGAGTGATGGACAAGAGGCAGGCTTTTTATTTCAAGTGGGTGATGCTATGGAATGGTGTTTAGCTAAATATGATACATGTAACACAGCTGACAACAGTAACATTTGTATTAGAAATGTGATGAGGTACTTACATCAGGCCTGTGATATGTGTGGCAGAAAGTGTGTGTGTGTGTGTGTATTTGTGTTGTGTTTGGGTTTTTGTGTGTGTTGGTTTTGACGCATTGTTTTGAGTGTTAGAAAAACAAGTAGTTGTCAACACTTCATATTACAGTAATGACACTATAGTTCAGTCTAACCCTTTTTAAATTGGGACTCAGTTGAGTTTGCTAATTGTTTGTTATAGTTTGTGTAACACGGCCTCCATCTCCAGCGTAAAAGACAAACCACAGTGTAATACTCACAGGTGTCCGGCGTTTTTGTTTTAATAGAGGCGTCACGGCACACGTCATAGCGATGACGTGTATGTTCTTTTAAGGTGATTATTTGGTATTTTCCTGATAATGTGAAGATATAGTTGTGGACTGTTTATTATTATGTAGATGGTGTTATAATGTGTTGTGTTTGACTTCGTCATTCATCAAACGTCATGGAAAGTGAGAAAGGGACGATTTAGGGGTTAAATTACACAATCACATAGTCGTTTTGAGTAAACGTGATGTTGTTTGATTCATTCTTTCGCGGGTAGGGGGCTGTGTTTTTGGGCAAACTTCAGTGAAATGCAGTAAGGGAATGAGGCGCGGACATGCGATAACGATTTGGTGAGTTAGAGTTATTTGCTAGGGATTAACGTTTGTTTTTCCGCCAGAAGTGTTATTAGGAGTCTGTCGAACCGACATAGCTGAATGACATTTTCGACGTACTAGTGTTATTTGTTTACTGACATAAGTTGCTACAGACAGTACGATTTGCTACGTTATTTTGTTTTGGCTCGGCTCGTTGTTTTGTGTGACATTTGTCTGTATTTTGTCGAGTGAACGACATGTATAATTATGACAATGTTACATTTGCTACGTGTGTCTTCCTGTTGTTGTTACGTGAAGTGCGACGTGATTGTCAGTCAACGATGGCTCCATGGACTTAGAGATTATGATAGGTTGTTTGGAGAATGTCACCTCCCATACATTAGCGGGCTATAAAGTCCACGGTAACTCTTCTTTCCGGTTGTTTTGTCTGCGGAAGGAAAGGTGAGTATCTCATATGTGGTTGACTTGTTGGACAATAGTTAATATGACGATATTACACGTTAACAACACAACATAAGTGTGAGCACCACAGATGGTTGTGTCGCTATGTCGTTATACCGTTCGGACAGTGTATTGAAAGTGTTTAGTGATGTTTAAAGTTAAGCTGGTAAGCTAGCATTGTGGCTAACGGCAACAATGATGTGCAATGTTAGCGTTGTGTCAACACGCACACTCAAATGTGTGTTTTACAAGTAATATTAATGTTGGTGTTGTTAGTGTGTGATGAAGTGATATGTAATAAGTGTCAACGGGATGTGTGTTTTCATAGAAAATGAGTCTCCCGACTTCACCCATGAAGTTTGCCGAAGTGCAGGACTTCGAGCTTGTCCAGCTGAGGCAGGACTTTCAGCTCCTTTGTGTAAGTAGTTCATGAGCATTTGGTGAGAGTGGTGTCATGTAATGTGTTTGAGTTTTTGTAGTTGTGAGTATTGTGAGGTAACTGGTGTATGTTGTGTATGTGTCAGTATACGTCCATGGATCCAGATGTGACACCTCAGGAGAGATACTCTCAGTGTGTGAGGATGGGACATCAAACAATTTCGTTATGTACGAAATTTTTGAAGAGGAGCAGTGCGGCTGGGCAGCAGGTGGCCTTGCTGCGACGGGTTGTGGAGGAGCAAGAGCAGACCATTTCGCAGTTGAAGGCACAACTTCAGGTTTCAGCGCCAGAGCCTGTGCCTCTTTCAGATGGTAAGTATAGCTGTTGTGTCAGTAATTACTACAAGTATATGGAAATTATGTGTGGCAATAATTGGAAGAGTTTGTGTAACAGAGTGGTAATTGTGGTTATTTGCAGAACTAAGTGATGCAGAATTGGTAGCGGCTGGTGTGAATGGTAAGTTTTAAATGTGGTAGTTGGTGATATTTTGTCTGTGCGTTTATGTGGGAGTGTAATGTAAGTGTAATAACTTAGTTGTTTGTGTGTTTATGTTGTTTGTTGTAGTAGCAGACCCTGAAGAGGCTGAGCCTGACATTGGAGCAAATACTCCTGGCGCCAGTTAAAAAGTTATTATCATGTGTATTTATTGTTTTGTTTTTGTGTAAATATTTAATAAAGTTTTTGTTTAGTGTGTAACTGTGTGTGTTGTGTTCTTTGTGTAAAATTGTATGGTGTTTAGTGTGTTTGAACTTGACATAAGTTATGAAACAGCAAACAATCATTATCTTACAGTGTTTGAAGTGTTCCACGTGTGTTAGTGTCTGTTAGTAGTTCTCTTTGTGTGTAAAAGGTGAACCAGAATTTTTGTGATGTTTGAGTGCAGCATGTGAGAGGTGGTTTGTTTTGTAATCAAAAAGTAAAAATAATTGAATGGGGAAGTAAGCATTGTTTGAAGTATAAAGTGAAGTTGATATTAGTTCAAGAAAGTGTTTTATGTTGAGATATTTGGTGCAATGTTTTTAGCACCAGTTAAGTTTAGATTTTTGACTTTTGGTCATGTCATATTAGGGAAATGTACTTGTTACAGTAGCAGGTAGACATACAAAAAGTATAAGACCAAGTTGACAGACGGTCAATACGTACAGGGGTCAACAAACAAGTTTAGTTTAAAGTTAATGAGAAATGTTTTAATGAAGGTACGGGAAATATAAATATAAGGAGAATTAGAAATGGTATTATTGCACATAGTGGTGGAGGTAGGAATGTTAACTAGTGCAATAATGAAAGGTGGTAATGATGCTCTATGACTTTTCTAGTAGTATTTTAATGTAGTCATTGTGGTAATATAATTAATTTAAAGTCAAACATAAAAGTATAATGTCAGTAGGAAAATGTGTGATTTATTATTGTCAACACATTGTGGTTTTCCAGTAATAACAACATGGGGTTGGCATGTTACTTTGCGTGCATTTAGTGGGGATATGTGTCAATGTTAAATTATGTGAAATATGTCATCTGTTATTTGTTCGTCTTTTTTGGCGTGTTTTCAATCGCCAGTGTGTAGCAGCGATACATTGTGTTAACGTAAGTACTGTGATGTTGGCACTGTGTCAAATGTTTAATATTTCAGACTGAAGAATTAGGTGGTAGTTATGGTGATCTATATCCTTGTGACGGTATTATGCTGACATGATAGCCATAGTGTTCCAACAATGTATAATATGTTTAGATTATGGAAAGCGCTGCGGAAAAGCAGCGGAGTTGGATTTGAATCATGTTTTGAAATGGTTTGAGCGCATCAACCAATCACGTGTTGAGAGAAATTACTTTACTGCACAATGTCTGAAACACAGTGTACTAGACAGATTGTCGTCCTTTTCATTTAGAGACAGCATTATCGTCGCAGCAGTGTTTGGTTAGTTATTCGCTATTGTTTGTACGCGTTCAGTTAAGCATCTCCGGTGTTAAAAAGCGACCTAGTCGGCGCTTCTGCTGCAAAACAGGCGTTACGGTTCATATCATGATAAAGATGTGTGTGTTTCTCTGGCGTCCTACTCTTAATTTGAACATTTATTTATTGACTTTTTGTCATTCTATGGACGTTGTTATAATGTCATGTGAATAATATCTTTATTGACGTTGGCTTTTGGAATGTGGCAATTGTTAGACAGATATTTAATATTTCTAAATGAAGAATTAAGTGGCATTTAAGGGAATGTGTCTTTTTCGCGGTAATATGTCCAGCTGGCAGCCATAGTCTCCTAACAATGTGTTATATCAGTTGTTTATGGAAAACGACGGGAAAAGTAGCTGAGGTGGTTTTGTTAAACTTTTGAAATGGATTTGGTTGCATTAACCAATTACGTAGTGGGAAAAACGTGACGTCAGAGATGCAACGTTTTAACGTCTTTGTCAGTTATTTTAACATGAATGGATTACTTAAGACACAAATGCGCAAAAGTTTGCACTAAGTAAACGTGAGCACTTTATTATATTTTGTTTGTTATCTTTCATGGTCTCTGTTATTGTAGCGTTTCTCTTTCTGTCCCACTATGTTTCTCTGTGTCTCTCTGTTGCCTTTGTTCACTTACGTCCTCATTCCTCCAGAGTGTTCCTCCTCCCACTTGTTGTCGCTCATTAAGCTCCACCCACAACAATGTATAAAAAAGGGCAGACGTCCTGAGCTGCCCCACCAGGTTCATGACCTCTTGACTCGACTCGTCTGTTATCTTCATCTCGTCCTGTGCAGATTCATCTACTCCGGCTCTAAAGATTTTTCAACACCTACACTAAGAGTTACAGGACCTTTTGGATTAAGACAACAGCATTGTTCAAGGCATCTCAACTTGGTTAACACGGTGAGTTGATTTTGATTAGGGCCGCTGTTTGCCATCGCGGCACAGAGAAGACTTCTTTGTGCCGCGATACGAGCTAACGTGTATGCTAGTTGCTTCATCGACCTGTAATTTTGAATGTGTATTTCTGAAGTATCTACAGTACTAGTAACTTCAGTAAGGTAAATTACGTGTATGTGGTTTGGAAATGAGTATAATAGTGCTGTTATTCACACTTTTGGCTGGTTTGTTGTAACGAGATAGCTAGTTAACAACGTTGATTAGCATTGCTCGGCAGCGAAAACATTTGGATGTTTTATTCTAAATAACCTAAATGTTACCGAGCTTTGTCTTGTGTAGTTACTGGAAACAGCTGTCCTGTAGTTATAGGAGAGGTGGTTGGTTGTAAGCACAGATTATAACCACATGTTTTGTAGCATATGAGTGCTTTGGTTTGTTTGCTTATTTAGCTACGTGCTATTAGCAATGTCGGTCTTTAGACAATGTTAAATTATTTTAATATCAAAGGTTTTTCAAGTGTTACATCTACGCACTTGTGAACAACTCCTTTATTGCGTTGCGATTTGTGCGACTATATTTCAAATTTCGCTGGCGTTGTGGCGCGGTGGTTGTCGGGAGTAAATTTCTACTTCGAGGCGTTTTGTGCCATGATTGGCTGGAGTACAGTTTTGAACTTCGCGGCAGCAACTTACTGATCGGCACTCTAGTCTTCTCCTATTAGCAATATAATCAAAGTGTAGAACGACAGTACAGTAGGTGTAAAAAAGCGTCTTAGTAATTATTGTTTACATGAATCGACCTATGTATTTGGGAGAATGATGTTGTAAAATGGGTACATGGACATACATTCTGTGTTTTCCTGGTCAAAAATGACTATTACAGGGAATGAATAAGTATTAGATTATTTCAGTGTCCTCACTCAGTCATTCAGTCAACTCACTCAGTTACTCACTTAGTGAAGTCATTTAACTGACTCACACACACAAAGATTATTTTTCATATTCATTTTCTGATGTTCTGTGAATGTAATCTCTGTTTTGATGTTTTTTTCGATTTTCAGTGTTATGTATCGATGTTCCTTGCAGCTATTAATATTCATTGTTAACTGGATACATTATTTACACCATTAAAAGGTGTTAAATAGAAGTTGGTGCTGATTATGTTTGAATGATGTTTTTTGTAATGTTAATGTAAGAGCAGTTAGACCAGAATAGTCAAATTTTACCAGTAACACCAAACAAAGAGGTAGGGGGAGCAATCAAACATAATACAAGAGTTAAATTAAACTATCAATTTTTTAGTGTAGTTTTATTCTGTGTGTATGAATATTTAAAGTAACAGTTATAGTTCTTCTTATTCCAGCATTGCTTGCTTGTTACATGTGTGTTGAGATGTATATGTTTACTTATTGTAGGCTAAAGATGAGTTGTAATGCCAATATTAATCAATTGTTTTCATGTTATTAGATGCCACGGGGCAAGTCTTTTCGTCGTTCGGAGGCAGCCAAAAGACGCATGGCAGAACGGCGAACGGTTGACGTGGAACCGCAGCAGTCTGCCAATGTTTCTGACGCTGGTATGTACAATTTGTTGTTGTATGTGAATGGTGTATATATTTGCCTAGTGGCAAGGTCTGTTGCATTTACATGATTTGTGATGATGATTTGTAAGCTTTCATTAACTGTATCTTGGTGTCTTTTTTTCTCTGTGTTTTATTAGAGCACGGCACTGGTTACCGCAATCCTGTGCGAGCATGGCCAACGTCGTCACTGACTGGACGACAGCACAAGTTGGTCATTCCGTGCCAACTCCCTGACGAGAAGGTATAATAATAATAATAATAATAATAATAATAACAAGAATTATTATAATAAGAAGAAGAAAAGAGGACTTGTAATGATTAGTGAATTTCAATCAATAACAATCCGATCTTTTTTCCAGTTTGTTCTTCTTGTAGGAGATTCCCATCTGCGTGCTATCGCAGATGGCTTTGTCGTGATGCCACAGGGCTCCCTCTCCTTTGGCATCATGTCCACGCCTGGGGGCTGTGCGAGAGAGCTGAGGACTGAGTTGCTGCATGCTGCTGTTCCTCGGTCTCCTGACGCAGTCCTGGTCTTGGCACCCAGCAACAACCTGACATCCAGCAGGACCATCGATGAGGCAGGGGCAGACTTCGCTAAGCTCCTGCACGCTGCCTGCGAGCGATGGTGTAACGTACGTTTTTGTCTATTGTATTTATTGATATATTACCATAGTTAATGTAGTTGTATGAAGGTACAGAATAATGTATGTTTATATTATTAGTTATGGCATTTTCAGTAAAATGTAATAGTTATTAACAACCACTTTGGTCTACAGGTGTGTGTCGTGGATTTCCCACCTCGTTTGGCTGCTGAAGTCCTTCACCAGGACTTCATGCGTCAAGAGTTCCGCCGTGTGTCAGCACGTATGGGTAAGCTTTAAAACAGTAGTTTGACAACAGTTCCATGTACAATGCATCATTTGTTATTAGGCAGACTGTTTGAATGAATATTATAATTTCCATAATTGTTCCTTTAAATTTAATAGACATTACAATAATGTATTTTGTTTATCTTTATTAGGTGTCAGGTACTTCCCTACTGCTGAGCATTTCCCCATGAAGTGCCGTGAGCTGTGGAGCAGAGATGGTGTAAGTAGAACATCTAGTGTCATCTAAAGTTTCTCTGTAGTTGAATGACATATTTATTGTAGATCCATATCATTTAATCTTTTCCTTTTTGTTCTTTTCACAGGTTCATCTCAGCGATAGTGACGGCATGCCCATTCTAGCCGGGCTGCTGTGGACGGCTGCGTTTGAACAACTGCAGCCTCCAACACCGAAGGTACAGGTTGCTCCCAGAACGTCGCCGCCTCGTAGGCAAGTCGTCCCCAAGGTGGTTGTCACGGGACAGGTCACCATACCTCGTCCATCAAACCCCTCAGGGTGGACAACTGTTGGCAAGGGTGGGAAGGTAATTGTTTACACATTATAGTGCTGTGTTTGATGTAATATTTATCAGCTGACCTGTGTAATGGTTGACAGGGTGTTTAATACAAAATATCTTATTTTGTCATTACAGAGGAGAGCACCTGAGGAACTTGAGCAGTCCTTTGGTGCAGAGAGGATGGTTCAGCAGCAGGTATGTTATGATAAATGTGACATAGGCTGTTTTAGACACGATTGTTGTTTAGATGATGGCGTTTTGACAAAGCATTCATTCTGTATATGTATTTTACAGGTTGATGCAAGTGCACTACGTCAGTGCTACATTGAGCCAAACCCTGTTTGGTTCAGCAGTTCTGTGTTGGTTGCGATGGATGCTGCTGTTCCGTCCCATTTTCCTACCCCTGATTCAACTGCTGTTCCACGAAGCTCAAAGGTATATTGCTACAAGTTGTATATGTTGGTTTGTTGAAGTCTTTTTAGTATCTCCTTTTTCCTGATACACTCACAACAACATGCAAAATTGCACAATATGGTCCACAATGGGTTTTGCTCAAATATGGCTTAATAAAGTGTATATTGTTTTTCTTCCATTAGCGTCCAAAAGTGGAACATCGTCGAACTTCTGCGAGCCAGAAGGTTTGTCTTGATTTTGTTAAATATTTGAGTTATTAAGATTGTTTTTTGTGCATGTCTGCAGTATTATGGCAATAATTGGATAATCATTGGAAAAAATGTTCTCTAGGTCCCGGCGAGAGCTTTGCCCGTGGTGAAACCCGTGCCACCGCCTGCAACTGCTCATGTGAAAGTGGACGCCAGGGGGGAGGTTAGTACAGTTTGTGCAAAATGTGTGTCTACTACCTTTTTATAATAGTAGTATAGTTTATTTATCCAGATCATTTCATGGTGTTTTTGTTTTCTTTTAGGTTGCCACCGCTGCTGTCGCCAATGTTGTCGCTGCGCAGGGAGGGGACCTACAGCCTGTCGTCGATCTTGGTGTCTCGCCCACACCAAGATCCAACAAAGGTAATGGTGACGTTAACCCCATTTCTTGCAGGTGTGCAGAGACCTTGCAGTCTGTTGTTCCTGGTAGTAATGTCAGAAGTGCACCTGTCACTTATGACATAAATACGTCCATGGCATGTGGTGTTGCAGCAGTTATGCAACATGTCATTTCTCCAGTGTGTACGTGGAAAGGGACAGATATTGATAGCATAAGTGTAGAAGGTGGCAAACTGGCCAGTTACATTGAAGCTAGGCAAAAGAGCGGCACTGAACAGGAGTTGTGCAAGTTGATTCAACAGCACAATGTGTTTGGCAGGCAGTGGCAGGTAGCGATTCCTCCTCCAGCATGTAGTGATTTTAATTGGCTGGAGGATGACACTTTGATGTACGAGAAGCTCCAAGAGCATTTGTTTAACCACGGCACGTGTCTGTTGAACCTCGAAGGTGCGGTTAGTGCCATTGTTCTTCATAACGAGTACTTTGTGGTTGTTGATTGTGGCACACGTGGTGCATCTGGGATGGCATCAAGTATTGGCACGTCTGTGGCTGTCTTCAACACGTGCCTTAATGACTTGATGCTTCACATCAGTTGTTTGAAGGACTCTTTAGGTGCAAAGTGGTATGCCGTCTATGGCATTTCTGTCATGTTGTGTACAGTACATGGCGACAGGGAGAGTGCTACATTGCTTGCAGGCGAGACTGTTGACGTCAGCGTTGCAGCAGAGCTTGAGGACATCATTTCGGTCAGGCCACAGACTGACATAAGATCAATCAGGGGAAGTTTTCACCAAGGGGACGCTCGGTTCCAACACGGAGGGCTCCAGTGTATGGCTGTCAGTTTGGTAGCTTTAGCCAAACACAGCATCGATACTGTGTTTTTGTGGCAGTCTGGCGATCTGGATAAGGTTGTAGAGTTAGGGGACGAGCTCTACACGTCGTTGCGTGAAAGTAATTCCATCAGCGGGAGTTCTGAACTGCTGTGTGTTCCAGATTTGCCCAAAGAGTCCATTATTGATGGAGAGAAATTTCAGTTTGAGTATGGTGAGTACGTTTCTGGTGACGTTGATGTTGTTGAGGGACAGCTTGTTGATGCAGGTGTGTACACCACTCTCAGGAATGGTTTGGGAAAGATGTTTAGCAAATATGACACATGCTTTCTGACTGTGAGTGGCACCACGTGTGGTATCATTGGTCGAGATGGGCAGTATGCCGTTGTTGATTCTCATGCACGCGATGCAGATGGCATGGTAGATGTCAACGGGTTTAGTGTTGTTGTTTATTTTAGTTGCCTTGATCGTGTGTTTGATCACATATGTAAATTTACCAGTGCAATGAACACTCCAAAGCTGTTTGAGATTGCTGGTGTTTGTGTCACTCACAAAAGTCAAAGTGCAAATGAGGAAAGAAGAGAGGTTGAGTTTGTTTGTAGCTTACCTCTTCAGCCAGCACTTAGTGTGTCAACTGAACAGGTAACACTTGACAACAACAGTCAGAGAGGTGTGAAACGCAAGATTTCAGTGGGTAATCATGGATCGAAAAAGTTGAAAAGCAGGGACGTGAATGTGGTTAATTCAGACGTTGTATTTGTTAGTGATGTGATAAGTAAAAGTTTTGAGTTCAATCCGCTGCGTGGTCACGTTGCTCAAGCTTTGTGCAAACAGTTGAACGTAGAGTCGGAGAAACTTGATCTGGCATCAACAGAGGTTGGTGCATTAGGGGCTCCTTGTAAGAACGAGAAAATAGTTGGTGATGGTAATTGTTTCTTTAGAGCGGTTAGTCAAGCTGTGTGTGGCACAGAGAACAATCATAGAAAAATTAGATTAGCTGTGTATAAGCAATTACGTGCCAGTCCTCTAGCATATACTTTGCGTCCTGAGTATTCCTCAATGTCAGATTATCTGAGTAGATCAAGAATGCACTGTCTTGGTAGTTGGGCCACTGAAGTAGAGATTCAAGCAGCAGCAGATTGTTTAGGACTAAATATTTTCACGTTTTGTGGTGATCGCTGGCTTGAATACAGTTGCAAGAACAAGCAGTTGTCCAATCAGGCAGTGTATTTAGAGAATTGTAACGGTAACCATTATGAGACTGTTGTTTGTGTCATGCGGCCTCAGATGCAGACTTGTTATAGGTACTGCAAAGTGAGCGCGTCTCGTTTGGGACGGTACAATTTAAGACAGCAAAGTAGACAGAGTAGCGTTTGTGCTGACACTTCAAGTGCAGTTGTAGCTTCAGGTTGTGTAGCTAAAGAAGTTATTAATATTGAAGACAATGTTATAGAACAGCAGGACAGTACTGTGCCTATGCAAGAGCAGACTTCATGTACATTTAAGTTAACTAATGTTAGTGCTTCTAAGTATTTGAAAAGTAAAAAGAACTTAACACGGAAAAACAAATACCAGGAAAATGATTTGCATAGGGAGAAAGTCAAGGAAATTGGTAAACAGAAATATAACACAAATGTGTTGTATAGGATGAAAGTCATTGAAATGAATAAAAGGAAATATCAGGAAAATGTAGTGTATAAGCATAAACTTATTGAAATGAACAAAAGAAAATATAGGGAAAATTTAATATATAAGCATAAACTTATTGAAATGAATAAAAGGAAATATAGGGGAAATGTATTATATAAACATAAATTTATTGAAATGATTAAAAGGAAATATAAGGAAAATTTAGTATACAAGTATAAAGTGAAGGAGATGAGTCAAAGGCAATATAGGGGAAGTGAAGTGTATAAGCATAAAGTTAAGGAGATGGGTAAAAAGAAATATAGGGAAAATGAAGTGTATAAGCATAAACTTAAGGTGATGAGTAAAAGGAAATATAAGGAAAATGAAGTGTATAAGCATAAACTTAAGGAGATGAGTAAAAGGAAATATAAGGAAAGTGAAGTGTATAAGCATAAACTTAAGGAGATGAGTAAAAGGAAATATAAGGAAAGTGAAGTGTATAAGCATAAACTTAAGGAGATGAGTAAAAAGAAATATAAAGAAAGTGAAGTACACAGACAGCATGTAAAAGCCATGAGTACAAAGAAGTATCATGGTAGTCTTGAGCAAAAAAAACGTGTTATAGCAGGAAACAAATTGAAGAGGGAAAAAATTAAAGAAAAGGCAGAGCAGTTTGATTATGTTAGAGAACAATTTTGGGATAAAGTTAAAGATGGGCCAGATTATGTGTGCTGTGTGTGCCACAGAGGGTTGTTTAAGAATCAGGTTTTGAAATGTAAAACAGATAATTATAGTAAAAGGAAAGAAATAAGTTTAATTGCAGATAAATGTATTAGTGAAGATTATTTACATAAATGTAATGAAGACTGTGTACTGCCGTGTAAATGGTTGGATACAGGTAGAGGAGAGCTGTGGATTTGTTACACGTGTCATTCTAAGATTAGTAAAGGTGTAGTGCCACCTGAATGTGCATTGAATAATTTGGCAGTTTGTCCCATTCCACCAGAATTGGCGTGTTTGAATAGTTTAGAGCAACATTTGATCGCGTTGCATATTCCATTTATGAAGATGTTGGCATTGCCTAAAGGTGGGCAAAATGGAGTACATGGACCTGTTACGTGTGTTCCTGCAAATATTGTGCAGACGAGCAATTTGCTGCCACGTACAGAAATGGAAGGATCTTTGTTGCCAGTAAAGTTGAAGCGCAAGCTAACTTATAAAGGACATTATGAGTATCAATTTGTTGATACTGCGCACGTAAGGCAAGCCTTGCAATATTTAAAACACACAAATGTCCATTATAAAGATGTAGAGTTTAATGAAGCGTGGATAAACCACTTTTGTAGGGAACCTGATGGTGATTGTAATGGTGGTGGTGAAGCATCTGCAGATGTTGGGGAAGATGAGCTTCTGCATGATAGACAACAACATTGCATGTTCCAAGACACTTGTCTTATGCCTGTAGATATTGGTCAGGAAACACTGGATCAGTATTTTGATGATATATTGAATTTGGCTCCAGCAGAAGGGAACTCTCCTGTCAGGTTGTTGTCTGATCATACAAATGAAGCAAAATGCTTCCCAGTGTTATTTCCTGGTGGACTTGGTACATATTGTGATAGTAGACAGCATCGTTTGACTTTGTCGCGTTATTTTAATAACAGGATTTTACATGCTGATGGTAGATTTGCACAAAATGTTGAGTACATCTTTTTTGCTCAGTACTTATCTGAGGTAGAACAGGTCGTGTCAAATGTATCAATAGCACTGCGGAAGGGCAGAGGAGGTGCTAGATCTCAAAAAGTTAGCAGAAATGTGGTGAATGACGAAGAATCTTTGAAGAAGTTGTTGCAGTTTGATGATGGGTTTCGTTTTCTTAAACCTATTCGAGGTACCCCATCTTTTTGGCAGGCAGCCCAGCGTGATTTGTTGGCCTGTGTTCGTCAGCTGGGTGTCCCTACCTGGTTTTGTTCGTTTTCTTCAGCTGACATGCGATGGAAAAATCTCCTCAATAGTATTTTGAAACAGGCAGGTAGAATAGAAACAGCTGAACAGTTAGAATGGGCAGATAGGTGTAAACTATTGCGCGGCAATCCGGTCACTGCAGCCACTATGTTTGATTTTCGCTGGCATTGTTTTTTAAGAGAGGTGCTCATGTCTCCGTCTAATCCTATTGGCAAAATAAAGGACTATTTTTATAGGGTGGAATTCCAGCAGCGTGGATCACCACATGTTCACTGCCTGTTTTGGATAGAGAATGCCCCAATAATCGATACAAACACAGATGAAGAGGTTGTTAAATTTATTGATCACTATGTGACATGTGAACTACCAGCACAGGATGAAACATTATTGGACATTGTTACATCTGTGCAACAACATTCTAAACGACATTCTAAATCTTGTAAAAAAAATAAAACTGTTTGTCGTTTCAATTTTCCTAAGCCGCCATCAGCAAAAACTTTTATTTCACGTCAAGTTGGTGAACAGGACAACACAAAATGTTGTAAATGTAAGGTAGATGAAGCACAGAAATTGGACAGCTGCGCATGCACAAATGAGAAGCAGAAAGAACCAGAGACTATGAAAAAAGAGATTGCAGTTGCCATTATGACAAAAATTAAAACAGCTCTTTCAGATGACAATGCCAATTTTGATAGTGTGGAACAGTTGTTTAGACATTTAGGATTAAATCAAAGTGTTTTTGAAGCTGCGTACAATTGTGTTGGCAGGAAGACGCATGTTGTTTTGAAGAGGCAGGCAAATGAGGTTTGGATAAATCAGTATAGCAAACCACTTTTAAAATGCTGGAACGCTAATATTGACATCCAATATGTTGTTGATGCCTATGCTTGTGTAGTGTACATTATATCGTACATCTCCAAAGCAGAAAAGGAGATGGGATTGTTGTTAGGAAATGCTCAGAGGGAAGCAGCTAAAGAGGGTAATAGTAATGCTAAAGATGCATTGAAAAATTTAGGAAGTGTGTATTTACACAACAGGGATGTTTGTGCTCAAGAGGCAGTGTACAGATTGACAAACATGCATCTTAAGGAGTGCTCTAGAAAAGTTGTGTTCGTGCCAGTAGGGGAGAACATAGTTAGAATGAGTTTGCCTTTAAGTGTGTTAAAACAAAAGGCATCATCACATGATCTTAACGATGAAGATATGTGGATGAGGAACACTGTTGACAGGTACAAGAATAGGCCAAAGGACAATACATTTTATGACATGTGTTTGGCAACATTTGCATCAGAGTATCGTGTTCTGAGTAAAAATGAAAGGTGTGTCAATAGGGTTAAATTGAACAATAATTGTGGTTCTGTTGTGAAAAGAACACGTTCGCAGCCCGCTGTTATTCGTTACGTGCGCTTTTCAGAGACTAAAAATCCGGAATTGTTCCATCAAAGCATTTTGCAGTTGTTCCTGCCGTATTGTAAAGACAGCCAGCTCAAACCAGCAGGGTTTGAGACGTTTGAGCAGTTTTATAGTCATGGTCATGTGAGATTAGGTGATAAACTGCTACATTCGGTTAAAGTGATTGTTGATCAGAATAGACGCATTTATGAAAGAGATGCAGACGAGTTGGATGATATTCAAATTTCAATCAGTAGTGATGGTGTTGTGGAAGATGCCTGGTGCGAGTTGTGCCCAGAGCAGGAATTGGAGCGCTTAGAGTGTATAGAGGAACGTAGAGAGACTGAGCAGATAGTGGACGAACACGTAGATAGCATTCCAGATTTAGCAGTAAACAATAAAGATGTTGCACATTTAGAAAAGAGGAACAATGTCCTCTGCAGACATGATGGTCTGGCATTAGTTAGGTCTTTGAATGAGACACAAATGTGTATTTTTTATCAGATTAGGCAGTGGTGCTTAGAGATGGTAAATGGAGCAAAGCCAAATCCAATACATGTGTTTATTACAGGTGGTGCGGGGACAGGTAAGAGCCATTTGATCAGAGCTATACAATACGAAGCAATGAGGTTGTTGTCGAGAGCGTGTCAGGATCCAGACGACATTTGCGTTCTACTAACAGCTCCAACGGGGATAGCGGCGCATAATATTAATGCAACTACTGTTCACAGTGCACTTAGCATTGGTAAAGATGTACGCTTACCTTACACTCCATTGGGTGAGGAGAAGCTGAATTCTTTACGTGCTAAATACAGTAGCTTGCAAATTGTGATAATAGATGAAATCTCCATGGTCAATCACAAACTATTAGCCTATGTCCATGGGAGATTAAGACAAATTAAACAATCTGGTGACTATTCCCCGTTTGGAAATGTGAGTGTAATTGCAGTTGGAGATTTTTATCAGCTTCCTCCAGTGAAAGGGAGAGCTCTGTACTTAGACAGCGAAGGCGTTAATTTGTGGTCTCAGTTGTTTAAGGTTGCAGAATTAAAAACTGTTGTTCGTCAAAAAGATCAGGTATTTGCAGACCTGTTGAACAGAGTTAGAATTCGTTCAAAAGGTACCCCAATGTTGAAAAGTGACATAGAAATGTTAAAACGTTGTGAAAGTGGTGAACTCAACTCAAATTTGCACATATTTTCAACAAATAAACAAGTAAATGAGCATAATGTCAAGCAGTTGTTTGAAAGTTGTCCAGATTATGTTAGGATAGAGGCTCTGGATTATGTTAATAGTAAGAAAACAGGCAAGCTTGAGTTGATAAGTGGACATCATTCCAGAGCATACGACACATGTCTGGATGAGACACTGCTTTTAGGGAAAGATGCCCGTGTAATGCTGTTTAAAAACTTGGATGTAGCGGACGGTCTAGTTAATGGGGTATGTGGCACTGTGACACACATAGTTTATCCAGAGAATGACGAAAGGCACTTTCCACAGACGGTGTATGTGAAATTTGATGACAATAGGGTAGGCATACAGAAAAGGAAGCGCTGTCCATTTGCCTCTGCAGTAGATATGGGTTCCACAGGCATTGAACCAGAAGAGGATAGAGTAACTACAAAAGGTGGAATGCGAAGACAATTTCCACTGAAGCTTGCCTGGGCTTGTACTGTTCATAAAGTACAAGGCCTTACAGTAGATCAAGCGGTAGTGTCGCTTGACAAGATTTTTGCAGCTGGACAGGCGTATGTAGCTTTAAGTCGGGTTAGAAATTTGTCAGGGTTAGTGATTAGGGATTTTAAGGAGAAAGCCATCTATTGTCAGGATAAAATTAAAGAAGCAATTGAAAAAATGCCTCCCTTCATGGTCACCAATATTACAAGGCACATATTCAATCAGCAGACATTTACTGTGTTTTTGATGAATGTGCAGAATTTGACGCAACATATATTTGATTTGGCATTGTGTACACAGCATTTGCAGCTTAACTGTATTGCTGTTACAGAAACATGGCTGCCTGCAATTGCGTCATTTGAAACTGTAAAGATGGACGGTTATATCTTTCATAATCAGTCAAGGAACTTGTCCTACAGTAGCAGCAACCCAATATTGTCAGAAATTCAAGGCCAACAACATGGTGGAGTTGGCCTTTATAGTGCAAACAATCTGGCATGTAATGTTCTTCAGGTACCAAATGTAAATTTAGAATGTTTGGTTTACCACTGCACTAAATACAACATATTAATGGCAGTAATTTACAGACCACAATCTTATCCCATGACTTTGTTTAAACAAAATGTAGGCAAACTAGTTGATTGGCTGAATCCACAAAGTGACACAATTGCTGTCATAGGAGATTTCAATGACAACATTTTGAAATCATCGTCAGTTGCCAAATTTATGACAAACAAAGGGTTTGTTCAATTTGTGAAACAACCAACTACAGAAAACGGCACACTAATTGATCATGTGTATGTGAAAACAACACATTATATTGTTGAATCATCAGTGGTGCCAACTTATTTCAGTGACCATGAGGGGATCATGTGTTGTTTTACATCTAGGACCTAGAAGAATAGTTGGAGACAAGAGCAGAAATAGCAGTAGTAATATAAAAAGACAAAAAAATATTTGTTGATAAAGTTTATATTGTAGTTATTTATATATGCATGTTTCATTTTATGAATTGTATGTTGTGTGTTTCAATATCTATTAAAAAAAAAACCTTCTTCAGAATGTTTAGTTATTTATCTTTCCTTATGAGTTTTGTGTAAGTCCATATTGTGTGTTCAAGAAAAATACAAAAAACAAAAAAAAATTCTTCATAATGTTTAGTTATTTATATATGCATGTTTCCTTAGGAGTTCGCTGAAGTTCTATATTGTGTGTTCAATATAAAATATTGTAAAAAAAAAATAACCCAAAAACAAATGTTAGGTATAAAATGGGTTTTGTTTCCTGCATTACAACAGCATTTTAAAGTAGAACATTTTATAACAAATAGTATTAATAACTCTAATCACTAATGTCAATGATACACATTTGGAGTGTTATAAGTCAAACATTTTATTGAAAGCATTAAAGCTGATATATAGCACTGACTATACTGCAGTAATTGCATAATATCAATTGTTGCTAGTCATATGCTTTTGCTAATGCAGGTTTTGCTTTACCTTTCATGTAGCCTCAAAAAGCAAAAGGCACTGGTAATGGTACTCCTGGTTTACTGGGATGGGGTTCAATTCCCTGCGGTGTCGTGCTGATTGTTTTGGCATTTACATGAACGGCCGTACTTTACTGAATAAAATGTATAACCAGTGTGACTAAAGTCCATAACAGAAAATCAACATGAAATTGCCTTTACATGACTACAAAGAAACATCATTCAAACACAATTATAATAATAATAAACATCTTTTGACAAGCTATGGTTGCAGTGTCTGTGTTGTGTTCTTGTGCTTGTCTGTTGTGTTTACTTGCAGAGCTGCATTAGAAGGCTGGGCAGAGTTTACAGTCTCAGGTAGCATCACACTCACTCACTTGCAGCTGCATGATAATCACTGTTGCTTAAAAGCCCTATTCCTCACTGTAGCTGCTGCCAGAGGATTTTGTGAACTACACATGGTATAGGGCTGTGTAAATAGTGTTTTCTAGGCTTACTCCAGTTTACCTGTGTTTTCCAGTACAACGACAAACTGTGACTTGCTTTATGTACAGTCTCCATCTGAGCACTGAACAACGTGTGACTCTGCTCCAGCGCATTGATTCCTTAGCACCTCTGCAACACTCAACCTTTCTTGTAGTCGTCTGAGTAGTTAGACACCACACAGCTCTCCACCAGCATTGACCTCAAACCATCAGCTGTGAATTCAGTTTTGTTCAAATAAAGAACCTTTCTGTCCTGCTCCACACTTGTGTCCACTTCTGGCTTCAACCAGGTTCTATCAAGTTTGTTCCGTCTAGAATCAACAGAGCTATGTAGGCTTGGATGTCTACCATGTCAAATGCTCCACATGCTAAATGTAAAAGCTAAATGAAGCTGTTCCTACATCATTTAGCAATAAGAGCGCCAATTATTGGCTGATTTCCACAGAATGTTGATGAAACCATCATCAAGCCATGATAGACAATCAGCAAAACTTTTTTAAGAATGGGAGTATATTTGGTAAAGATATGCAAGACTGTATGTTTGACCATAAAGTGCAGGAAATTGTTGTTTTATATTTTGGCCATTCTTTAGACTATCACAATTCTTTTAATAACTTTCTGTCAGGAGGGTCCACAGGTGCTGCGTGCAAAGTTTGGTGCAAATCACTGAAATTGCCTGAGAGGAGTTCGAAAAAGTAGATCGTCAACATTTCGCGAAGTAGCGAAAAAAACGGTAGGCAAAAATGGGCGTGACCTACATCACAGGGTTCGGCTGTATTCAGGGAACATATAGATATAATGTTCAACAATGTGCACCATATTACGTAGGAGTAATTACCAAAAAACTTTTGTTCTTGATAATAGCGCCACCTGCTGGTCATTTTTGGTTTGTGAGTTACAGGGGCCAGTCTATACCACCCACATGAATTTCAGATTCATAAGTGTTGAGGTGTGAGCACAGTGCCAAATATAAAATGAAACTGCCACCAGAGCGCCACCTAGTGTCAACTCAATAACCCCTTTGTCAGCTGTCATCAGTAGGCCATTGGCAATGAGTGTACCAAGTTTTGTGTTAATCCAACCAACCAATGACAAGATATAAAATACTTCAATTTAAATAGCGCCACCTAGGGGTCATCAGCCGAAATTTTGCACAGAGCCTTAGGGGCTCATGTGGAATTAGTATCCTGAGTTTCATGTCATTGGGACACACCAATGTGGATATATGCAACACTTCCTCTTTTGACTGTAATCTACAGGAAGTTGTTATTTAATAACTTGAGTATTCTTTGGAATATCAAAATTCTTTTAATAACTTTTTGTCAGAAGGGTCCACAGGTGCTGTGTGCTAAGTTTGGTGCAAATCAGAGAAATTGTCTGGGAGGAGTTCGAAAATGTAGGTTTGTGACATTTTGCGCATTTCAAATGGAAATTTAGCGCAAACGTGGGCGTGGCATACATCATATAATTCAGCTGAATTCAGGGAACACGTAGATATAAGGTTTAACAATGTCTGACAAATTATGTGGGAGTTATTGGTCAAAAACTGCTTTGTGTTGATAATAGCACCACCTGTTGGTCATCTTTGGTGTGTTAGTTACAGGGGCCAGTCTTTACCACCCCTATGAATTTCATATCCATAAGTCTTATGGTGTGGGCACAGTACCAAATCTAAAAAGAAACTGCCACCAGAGCGCCACCTAGTGTCAGATCAATAACACCTTCGTCAGCTGTCCTCAGAAGGGCAGTGGCAAGAATTGTACCAAGTTTTGTGTTAATCCGACCCACCAATGTCGAGATATAAAATACTTCAATTTAAAGAGCGCCACCTAGTGATCGTCCACCACAATTTTGCACAGAGCCTTATGGGCTCATGGGAAAGTGGTATCCTCAGTTTCATGTCATTTCGACAAAGCAATGTGAAGATATGCAACACTTCCTGTTTTGACCCGATTTTATAGGAAGTTTTTATTTAATAACTTGAGTACTGTTTGGAACTCCAAAATTCTTTTAATAACTTTTTGTCATGAGGGTCCCCTGATGCTGTGTGCAAAGTTTCGTGCAAATCGGTGAAATTGCCTGGGAGGAGTTCGAAAAAGTAGGTTTGCGACATTTTGTGAGCTAGCATAAAAAACCGTAGGCGGAAATGGGCGTGGCCTATATCAAGAGATTCAGCCTGATTCACTGAACGCGTGGATATAAGGTTTTTGAATGTGCGACAAAGTATGTGGGAGTTATTAGCCAAAACGCACTTTCCTTGATTGTAGCGCCACCAAGTGGTGAAAAATCACAACAACAACAGATTATAAAATTTTTCGCCAAGCCTAATGTGTTTGCCAAATAAAATTGACTTTTCATTCACATTCAGGCAGTGAAAAATGCGATCATTTTGGACAAAGAAAAAAAACTAAAACTAAAAATAATAATAATAATTAAAGCTGCAAGCAGCGATGAACGGGCCCTCGCAGTCCACGCGGGTCGGGGCGTGCTGCTGTCGGGGCGTGCTCCTTACCCGGACCCATTGCCCCGTTATTGTGCGCGCATGTCTTAACTGATAGCCAAAAACGGTTTTGTGTTGATAATAGCGCCACCTGCTGGTGGTTTTTGGTGTGTGAGTTACAGATGCCAGTCTATACCACCCCAATCAGTTTCATATCCATAAGTGTTATGGTGTGGGCACAGTGCCACTTATGAAATGAAACTGCCACCAGAGCGCCACCTAGTGTCAGATCGGTAACCCCTTTGTCAGCTATCCTCAGGAGAGCATTGGCAATGAGTGTACCAAGTTTTGTGTTAATCCGACCAACCAATGTCGAGATATAAAATACTTCAATTAAAATAGCGCCACCTAGTGGTCATGGGCCAAGATTTTGCACAGAGTCTTAGGGGCTCATGGGGAAGTACTATCCTGAGTTTCACGTCATTTGGACACACCAATGTGGAGATATGCAACACTTCCTGTTTTGACCCGAATCCACAGGAAGTTGTTATTTAATAACTTGAGTATTCTTTGGCATATCAAAATTCTTTTAATAACTTTTTGTCAGGAGCGTCCACAGATGCTGTGTGCAAAGTTTCGTGCAAATCGGTGAAATTGCCTGGGAGGAGTTCGAAAAAGTAGGTTTTCGACATTTCGCGAGCTAGCGGAAAAAAACGGTAGGCGGATATGGGCGTGGCCTATATCAGGAGATTCAGCACAATTCACTGAATGCGTGGATATAAGGTTTTTGAACGTGCGACAAAGTATGTGGGAGTTATTAGGCAAAACACACTTTCCTTGATTATAGCGCCACCTAGTGGTGAAAATTCACAACGACAACAGATTATAAAATTTTTCGCCAGGTCTGATCTATATTCCAAGTTTGGTGAGTTTTGGGGTATGTTCAGGCAGTGAAAAATGCGATCATTTCGTCAGAAGAAAAAAAATAACAAAAAATAATAACCATTAGAAAAACAATAGGGTCCTCGCAGTTTCACTGCTCGGGCCCTAATAATCATTGCAATTACAATAGGGACCTCGCAGGTTCCCTGCTCGGGCCCTAATAATCATTACAATTACAATAGGGTCCTCGCAGTTTCACTGCTCGGGCCCTAATAATAATTAAAGCTGCAAGCAGCGATGAACGGGCCCTCGCAGTCCACGCGGGTCGGGGCGTGCTGCCGTCGCGGCATGCTGCCGTCGTTACATGCTGCCGTCATTACATGCTGCCGTCGTTACATGCTGCTGTCGTGACATGCTGCTGTCGGGGCTTGTACTTGCAACAACTTCCATTGAGGAAATGAAAGTGAAGGCAGTGAAGCTGTCATTGCGTCATTTAGCAATAAAAGCGCCACCTATTGGTCGATTTGCACGAAATTTAGTAGAAATGCTCATCGTGCCATGGAACACAATTGCCAAAAGTTTTGTGTTCATCGGACTGTATTTCATCAAGATACACAAGAATGTCTGTTTGACCACAATGCGCAGGAAATTGTTGTTTTATATTTTGGGCGTTCTGTGGACTAGCACATTTCTTTTAATAACTTTTTGTCAGGAGGGTCCAGAGATGCTGCGTGCAAAGTTTGGTGCAAATTGGAAAAATTGCCTGGGAGCAGTTAGAAAAAGTAGGTTTGCTACATTTGGCGAATTTGCAAATGGAAATTCAGTGCGAACGTGGGCGTGGCCTACATCACACTGTTCGGCTGTATTCAGGGAACACGTAGATATAATGTTTAACAATGTGCACCATATTATGTGGGAGTAATTAGCAAAAAACATTATTTCTTGATAATAGCGCCACCTGCTGGTCATTTTTGGTGTGTGAGTTACAGGGGCCGGTCTATACCACCCCTATGAATTTCATATCCATAAGTGTTATGGTGTGGGCACAGTGGCAAATCTAAAATGAAACTGCCACCAGAGCGCCACCTAGTGTCATATCGGTAACCCCTTTGTCAGCTGTCCTCAGGAGGGCAGTGGCAATCAGTGTACGAAGTTTTGTGTTAATCCGACCAACCGATGTCGAGATATAAAATACTTCAATTAAAAGAGCGCCACCTAGTGGTCATCGGCCAAAATTTAGCACAGAGCCTTAGGGCCTCATTAGGAAGTAGGATCCTGAGGTTGACATCATTTGGACAAACCAATGTGGAGATATGCAACACTTCCTGTTTGGAACGAAATCTGCAGGAAGTTGTTATTTAATAACTTGAGTATTGTTTGGCTTATCAAAATTCTTTTAATAACTTTTTGTCAGGAGGGTCCACTGATGCTGCGTGCAAAGTTTCGTGCAAATCGGTGAAATTGCCTGGGAGGAGTTCGAAAAAGTAGGTTTTCGACATTTCGCGAGCTAGCGAAAAAAAACGCTAGGCAGAAATGGGCGTGGCCTATATCAGGAGATTCAGCATAATTCACTGAACGCGTGGATTTAAGGTTTTTGAATGTGCGACAAAGTATGTGGGAGTTATTAGCCAAAACGCACTTTCCTTAATAATAGCGCCACCTAGTGGTGAAAATTCTGAACGACAACAGATTATAAAATTTTTCGCCAGGTCTGATCTATATTCCAAGTTTGGTGACTTTTGGGGTATGTTCAGGCAGTGAAAAATGCGATCATGACGGACAAAGGAAAATAATAATAATTAAAGCTGCAAGCAGCGATGAACGGGCCCTCGCAGTCCACGCGGGTCGGGGCGTGCTGCTGTCGGGCGTGCTGCTGTCGGGACATGCTGCCGTTGGGGCAAGCTGCTGTCGTGACATGCTGCTGTCGGGGCTTCTACATGCAACAACTTCAATTGAGGATTACATCCATTGTGGACTCTCCAAAAAACGTTTTTTCTTGATAATAGCGCCACCTGCTGGTGATTTTTGGTGTGTGAGTTACAGATGCCAGTCTATACCACCCAAATCAGTTTCATATCCATAAGTGTTATGGTGTGGGCACAGTGCCAATTATAAAATGAAACTGCCACCAGAGCGCCACCTAGTGTCAGATCGGTAACACCTTCATCAGTTAACCTCAGGAGGACATTGGCAATCAGTGTACCAAGTTTTGTGTTAATCCGACCAACCGATGTCGAGATATAAAATACTTCAATTTAAATAGCGCCACCTAGTGGTCATGGGCCAACATTTGGCACAGAGTCTTAGGGGCTCATGGGGAAGTAGTATCCTGAGTTTCACGTCATTCGGACAAACCAATGTGGAGATATGCAACACTTCCTGTTGTGACCCGAATCCACAGGAAGTTGTTATTTAATAACTTGAGTATTCTTTGGCGTATCAAAATTCTTTTAATAACTTTTTGTCAGGAGGGTCCACAGATGCTGTGTGCAAAGTTTCATGCAAATCGGTGAAATTGCCTGGGAGGAGTTCGAAAAAGTAGGTTTTCGACATTTCGCGAGCTAGCGAAAAAAAACGGTAGGCGGAAATGGGCGTGGCCTATATCAGGAGATTCAGCACAATTCACTGAACGTGTGGATATAAGGTATTTGAATGTGTGACAAAGTATGTGGGAGTTATTAGCCAAAACGCACTTTCCTTAATAATAGCGCCACCTAGTGGTGGAAATTCACAACGACAACAGATTATAAAATTTTTCGCCAGGTGTGACATATATTCCAAGTTTGGTGAGTTTTGGGGTATGTTCAGGCAGTGAAAAATGCGATCATTTTGGACAAAGAAAAACAAATAACAAAGAATAATTAAAGCTGCAAGCAGCGATGAACGGGCCCTCGCAGTCCACGCGCGTCGGGGCGTGCTGCTGTCGGGACATGCTGCTGTCGGGGCGTGCTGCTGTCGGGGCATGCTGCTGTCGTTACATGCTGCTGTCCGGGCATGCTGCTGTCGAGGCTTGTTCATGCAACAACTTGCGTAGAGGAAACAAAACTGAAGGCAGTGAAGCTGCTGTTTTGTCATTTAGCAATAAAAGCGCCACCTATTGGTCGATTTGCACGAAATTTAGTAGAAATGCTCATCGTGCCATGGAACACAATTGCCAAAAGTTTTGTGTTCATCCGACTGTATTTCATCAAGATACACAAGAATGTCTGTTTGACCACAATGTGCAGGAAATTGTTGTTTTATATTTTGGGCGGTCTGTGGACTAGCACATTTCTTTTAATAACTTTTTGTCAGGAGGGTCCACAGATGCTGCGTGCAAAGTTTGGTGCAAATTGGAGAAATTGCCTGGGAGGAGTTCGAAAAAGTAGGTTTGCGACATTTGGCGAATTTGCGAATGGAAATTCAGTGCGAACGTGGGCGTGGCCTACATCACACGGTTCGGCTGTATTCAGGGAACATATAGATATAATGTTTAACAATGTGCACCATATTATGTGGGAGTAATTAGCAGAAAACGTTTTTTCTTGATAATAGCGCCACCTGCTGGTGATTTTTGGTATGTGAGTTACAGATGCCAGTCTATACCACCCCAATCAGTTTCATATCAATAAGTGTTATGGTGTGGGCACAGTGCCAAATATAAAATGAAACTGCCACCAGAGCGCCACCTAGTGTCAGATCGGTAACCCCTTCATCAGTTGTGCTCAGGAGGACATTGGCAATCAGTGTACCAAGTTTTGTGTTAATCCAACCGACCAATGTCGAGATATAAAATACTTCAATTTAAAGAGCGCCACCTAGTGGTCATGAGCCAAGATTTTGCACAGAGCCTTAGGGGCTCATGGGGAAGTAGTATCCTGAGTTTCACGTCATTCGGACACAGCAATGTGGAGATATGCAACACTTCCTGTTTTGACCCGAATCCACAGGAAGTTGTTATTTAATAACTTGAGTATTGTTTGGAATAGCAAAATTCTTTTAATAACTTTTTGTCAGGAGGGTCCCCTGATGCTGTGTGCAAAGTTTGGTGCAAATCGGTGAAATTGCCTGGGAGGAGTTCGAAAAAGTAGGTTTGCGACATTTCGCGAGCTAGCGAAAAAAAACGGTAGGCGGAAATGGGCGTGGCCTATATCAGGAGATTCAGCACAATTCACTGAACGTGTGGATGTAAGGTTTTTGAATGTGCGACAAAGTATGTGGGAGTTATTAGCCAAAACAGACTTTCCTTAATTATAGCGCCACCTAGTGGTGAAAATTCACAACGACAACAGATTATAAAATTTTTCACCAGGTGTGACATATATTCCAAGTTTGATGAGTTTTGGGGTATGTTCAGGCAGTGAAAAATGCGATCATTTTGGCAGAAGAAAAATAAAAAAAAAAAAAAATAATAATCACTACAATTACAATAGGGACCTCGCAGGTTTACCTGCTCGGGCCCTAATTAAAGCTGCAAGCAGCGATGAACGGGCCCTCGCAGTCCACGCGGGTCGGGGCGTGCTGCCGTCGCGGCGTGCTGCCGTCGGGGCATGCTGCTGTCGTTACATGCTGCTGTCCGGGCATGCTGCTGTCGAAGCTTGTTCATGCAACAACTCGCGTAGAGGAAACAAAACTGAAGGCAGTGAAGCTGCTGTTTTGTCATTTAGCAATAAAAGCGCCACCTATTGGTCGATTTGCACGAAATTTTGTAGAAATGCTCATCGTGTCATGGAACACAATTGCCAAAAGTTTTGTGTTAATCGGACTGTATTTCATCAAGATACACAAGAATGTCTGTTTGACCACAATGTGCAGGAAATTGTTGTTTTATATTTTGGCCGTTCTGTGGACTAGCACATTTCTTTTAATAACTTTTTGTCAGGACGGTCCACAGATGCTGCGTGCAAAGTTTGGTGCAAATCGGAGAAATTGCCTGGGAGGAGTTCGAAAAAGTAGGTTTGCGACATTTGGCGAATTTGCGAATGGAAATTCAGTGCGAACGTGGGCGTGGCCTACATCACACGGTTCGGCTGTATTCAGGGAACATATAGATATAATGTTTAACAATGTGCACCATATTATGTGGGAGTAATTAGCAAAAAACATTTTTTCTTGATAATAGCGCCACCTGCTGGTCATTTTTGGTGTGTGAGTTACAGGGGCTGGTCTATACCACCCCTATGAATTTCATATCCATAAGTGTTATGGTGTGGGCACAGTGCCAAATCTAAAAAGAAACTGCCACCAGAGCGCCACCTAGTGTCAGATCGGTAACCCCTTTGTCAGCTGTCCTCAGGAGGGCAGTGGCAATGAGTGTACCAAGTTTTGTGTTCATCCGACCCACCAATGTGGAGATATAAAATACTTCAATTTAAAGAGCGCCACCTATTGGTCATCCACCAAAATTTAGCACAGAGCCTTATGGGCTCATGGGGAAGTAGTATCCTGAGTTTCATGTCATTTGGACACACCAATGTGGAGATATGCAACACTTCCTGTTGTGACCCGAATCCACAGGAAGTTGTTATTTAATAACTTGAGTATTCTTTGGCGTATCAAAATTCTTTTAATAACTTTTTGTCAGAAGGGTCCACAGATGCTGTGTGCAAAGTTTCGTGCAAATTGGTGAAATAGCCTGGGAGGAGTTCGAAAAAGTAGGTTTTCCACATTTCGCGAGCTAGCGAAAAAAAAAGGTAGGCGGAAATGGGCGTGGCCTATATCAGGAGATTCAGCACAATTCACTGAACACGTGGATGTAAGGTTTTTGAATGTGCGACAAAGTATGTGGGACTTATTAGCCAAAACGCACTTTCCTTGATTATAGCGCCACCTAGTGGTGGAAATTCACCAGAGCAACAGATTATAAAATTTTTCGCCAAGCCTAATGACTTTGCCAAATAAAATCGCGTTTTCATTCACATTCAGGCAGTGAAAAATGCAATCATTTGGGACAAAGAAAAATAAAAAAAATAATAATAATAATCATTCGAAAAACAATAGGGACCTCGCAGGTTCCCTGCTCGGGCCCTAATTAAAGCTGCAAGCAGCGATGAACGGGCCCTCGCAGTCCACGCGCGTCGGGGGCTGCAGCTGTCGGGGCATGCTGCTTACCCAGTCCCATTGTCCCATTATTGTGCTCGCATGTTTTAACTGACTGTGTTTGGGTAGACTGCTCCTGCACGTAGTATATAATGTATGCTGAAGTTGGAACATCTCCCTGCAATCTACATGAAGAACAAATAATGAGACAACTACACTGCGTGACACTGCAGACCCTTAAAGACAGGTTTGTATCCATGAGGAAGGCAGCACTGCCGTCTGTTGGAGAAAGCTTGAATTAGCAATCAAAAGTGAAGGCAGTCAAGATGTTCTTTAGTCATTTAGCAATAAAAGCGCCACCTATTGGTGGATATGCACCAAATTTGGCACAAACCCTCATGTGGGCATGGAAGACAAATCAAAAAAGTTTTGTGTTAATCAGACTGTATTTCATCAAGATATGCAAGACTGTGTGGTTTACCACAACGTGCAGGAAATTGTTGTTTTATATTTTGGTCGTTCTTTAGACTATCACAATTCTTTTAATAACTTTTTGTCAGGAGAGTCCACAGATGCTGTGTGCAAAGTTTGGTGCAAATTGGAAAAATTGCCTGGGAGGAGTTCGAAAAAGTAGGTTTGCGACATTTGGCGAATTTGCGAATGGAAGTTCAGTGCGAACGTGGGCGTGGCCTAGATCACAGGGTTCGGCTGTATTCAGGGAACATATAGATATAATGTTTAACAATGTGCACCATATTATGTGGGAGTAATTAGCAAAAAACGTTTTTTCTTGATAATAGCGCCACCTGCTGGTCATTTTTGGTGTGTGAGTTACAGGGGCCAGTCTATACCACCCCTATGAATTTCATATCCATAAGTGTTATGGTGTGGGCACAGTGCCAAATATAAAAAGAAACTGCCACCAGAGCGCCACCTAGTGTCAGATCTGTAACCCCTTTGTCAGCTGTCCTCAGGAGGGCAGTGGCAATGAGTATACCAAGTTTGGCGTCAATCTGACCAACTGATGTGGAGATATAAAATACTTCAATTTAAAGAGCGCCACCTAGTGGTCATGGGCGAAGATTTTGTACAGAGCCTGAGGGGCTCATGGGGAAGTAGTATCCTGAGTTTCACGTCATTTGGACACACCAATGTGGAGATATGCAACACTTCCTGTTGTGACCCGAATCCACAGGAAGTTGTTATTTAATAACTTGAGTATTCTTTGGCATATCAAAATTCTTTTAATAACTTTTTGTCAGGAGGGTACACAGATGCTGTGTGCAAAGTTTGGTGCAAATTGGTGAAATTGCCTGGGAGGAGTTCGAAAAAGTAGGTTTGCGACATTTCGCGAGCTAGCGAAAAAAAACGGTAGGCGGAAATGGGCGTGGCCTATATCAGGAGATTCAGCACAGTTCACTGAACGCGTGGATGTAAGGTTTTTGAATGTGCGACAAAGTACGTGGACGTTATTAGCCAAAACACACTTGCCTTGATTGTAGCGCCACCTAGTGGTGAAAATTCAGAATGACAACAGATTATAAAATTTTTCACCAGGTGTGACATATATTCCAAGTATGATGCGTTTTGGGGTATGTTCAGGCAGTGAAAAATGCGATCATTTTGGCAGAAGAAAAAAAATAACAAAAAAAAATAATAATAATTAAAGCTGCAAGCAGCGATGAACGGGCCCTCGCAGTCCACGCGGGTCGGGGCGTGCTGCCGTCGCGGCGTGCTGCCGTCGGGGCATGCTGCTGTCGTTACATGCTGCTGTCCGGGCATGCTGCTGTCGAAGCTTGTTCATGCAACAACTCGCGTAGAGGAAACAAAACTGAAGGCAGTGAAGCTGCTGTTTTGTCATTTAGCAATAAAAGCGCCACCTATTGGTCGATTTGCACGAAATTTTGTAGAAATGCTCATCGTGTCATGGAACACAATTGCCAAAAGTTTTGTGTTAATCGGACTGTATTTCATCAAGATACACAAGAATGTCTGTTTGACCACAATGTGCAGGAAATTGTTGTTTTATATTTTGGCCGTTCTGTGGACTAGCACATTTCTTTTAATAACTTTTTGTCAGGACGGTCCACAGATGCTGCGTGCAAAGTTTGGTGCAAATCGGAGAAATTGCCTGGGAGGAGTTCGAAAAAGTAGGTTTGCGACATTTGGCGAATTTGCGAATGGAAATTCAGTGCGAACGTGGGCGTGGCCTACATCACACGGTTCGGCTGTATTCAGGGAACATATAGATATAATGTTTAACAATGTGCACCATATTATGTGGGAGTAATTAGCAAAAAACATTTTTTCTTGATAATAGCGCCACCTGCTGGTCATTTTTGGTGTGTGAGTTACAGGGGCTGGTCTATACCACCCCTATGAATTTCATATCCATAAGTGTTATGGTGTGGGCACAGTGCCAAATCTAAAAAGAAACTGCCACCAGAGCGCCACCTAGTGTCAGATCGGTAACCCCTTTGTCAGCTGTCCTCAGGAGGGCAGTGGCAATGAGTGTACCAAGTTTTGTGTTCATCCGACCCACCAATGTGGAGATATAAAATACTTCAATTTAAAGAGCGCCACCTATTGGTCATCCACCAAAATTTAGCACAGAGCCTTATGGGCTCATGGGGAAGTAGTATCCTGAGTTTCATGTCATTTGGACACACCAATGTGGAGATATGCAACACTTCCTGTTGTGACCCGAATCCACAGGAAGTTGTTATTTAATAACTTGAGTATTCTTTGGCATATCAAAATTCTTTTAATAACTTTTTGTCAGAAGGGTCCACAGATGCTGTGTGCAAAGTTTCGTGCAAATTGGTGAAATAGCCTGGGAGGAGTTCGAAAAAGTAGGTTTTCCACATTTCGCGAGCTAGCGAAAAAAAAAGGTAGGCGGAAATGGGCGTGGCCTATATCAGGAGATTCAGCACAATTCACTGAACACGTGGATGTAAGGTTTTTGAATGTGCGACAAAGTATGTGGGACTTATTAGCCAAAACGCACTTTCCTTGATTATAGCGCCACCTAGTGGTGGAAATTCACCAGAGCAACAGATTATAAAATTTTTCGCCAAGCCTAATGACTTTGCCAAATAAAATCGCGTTTTCATTCACATTCAGGCAGTGAAAAATGCAATCATTTGGGACAAAGAAAAATAAAAAAAATAATAATAATAATCATTCGAAAAACAATAGGGACCTCGCAGGTTCCCTGCTCGGGCCCTAATAATCATTACAATTACAATAGGGTCCTCGCAGTTTCACTGCTCGGGCCCTAATTACAATAGGGTCCTCGCAGTTTCACTGCTCGGGCCCTAATAAGACTTAAAAAGTAGACTGACCACATTTTTTAGCTATGTCTCTTTTTAAGTCGCTACAAAGCTCAGTTTTACTGTGTTGTATTAATATGTGAATATCTGACATTTCTGTCAGAGGTTACCTGACTG
The DNA here is from genome assembly GCF_040436345.1 of Pagrus major. NCBI lineage: Eukaryota > Metazoa > Chordata > Actinopteri > Spariformes > Sparidae > Pagrus > Pagrus major. The sequence continues at coordinate 4,097,631 of NC_133235.1, read as the reverse complement.
ATGAGCATGACTATTGTACACCTGTGTCTATTATATAGGTATTTCAAACATATGCAATAGGAGTCAAGGTGAAAATACAGACCCTACCCTTTCCTGGTCTTTATAAGTCATGTATACATGAAAATTTTGTGTGTATCCATGGGTTTCACAATTCACCTAAACATGAAATATCAGTGTGTGATGTTATTGGACCCATAAGTCACATAAACCTGACAATGTCCTCACAAGTAGCATTAAAATCAGGTTTGACCAAAAGATAGCCCTAGCCAAAATCTCAACAGATGGGCATATTCCTGGAAGCATGGGGAAGAAACACTTTGATTCCCAGGCCTCTAGGACCTTGGGAAAGGCATGTTCCCATTTTTCACATTTTTCACTGGTTGTGGAAAAGATGTTACTCTGTTTCAGGGTCAAATTATTGGCCTCCATCAAGCAAAGAAAACAACTAAGGAGAATGCTACTAAAAAACTACTAAAATTGGGTTAAGAATTGTCCAACACATTATCAAAAGCTGGAAGGATAGTGGTGAACCCTCATCTTTGAGGAAGAAATGTGGTCCGAAAAAAATCTTGAATGATCGTGAGATCACTTCAACGTTTGGTGAAATCAAATCATAAAAATCAACAGTAGAACTCACGGCTATGTTTAATAGTGAAATTAAGAGCATTTCCACATGCACAATGTCAAGAGAACTCAAGGGATTGGGACTAAACAGCTGTGTAGCCTTAAGAAAACCACTTATCAGTAAGGCTAATCGGAAAAAAAGGCTTCAATTTGCCAGGAAGCATAAAGATTGGACTCTGGAGCAATGGAAAAAGGTTATGTGGTCTGATGAGTCCAGATTTACCCTGTTCCAGAATGATGGGTGCATCAGGGTAAGAAGAGAGGCAGATGAAGTGATCACCCATCATGCCTAGTGCCTACCGTACAAGCCTGTGGGGGCAGTGTAATGATCTGGGGTTGGTCAGGTTGAGGTTCAGCAACCTTATGTGCCCAAAAATTGAGGTCAGCTGATTACCTGAAATATACAGAATGACTAGGTTTTTCCATCAATGGATTTTTTCTTCCCTGATAGCACGGGCATATTCCAAGATGACATTGGCACAATTCATCGGGCTCACATTGTGTCAGGGAGCATGAGACATCATTTTCACACATGGCTTGGCCACCACAGAGTCCAGACCTTAACCCCATTGAGATTCTTTGTGATATGCTGGAGAAGTCTATGCACCTGCCTGACACAATACACGATCTTGGCTAAAAATGTATGCAACTCTGGATGGAAATAAATGTTGTAACATTGCATATGCTTATCAAAATGATGCCATGCAAATGCGTGCCATAATCAAAGCTAAAGGCGGTCCAACCAAATATTAGAGTTTGTGACCTTTTTTTTTGGCCGGGCAGTGGAATAAAACATTGAGATACATTTTTTCTATCTATCTATCTATCTATCTATCTATCTATGAGGCATGAATTAAAATCAGTAATTTTCAGTTTTTCAGTTTCCCTGAGCACGTTGGGCCGAACACTGTCCTCCAAAGTCCTTGGAGACTTGTGCTGAGGGCACTTCATGACAGATGCTGCCGCCATGTTGCTCCTGTTTGCATCATTCTCTTGCTTTCCCACACGTCCCTGAAAAACTGAATTAAGTGATGATGGTTAGGAAAAAAAGATAATATTTGTTTCTGATAGATATTGCCTCATATCAAAGGCCAGCACGGATGCCTGGAGAGCTGCTGTATGGTGGATGCACAAAAATGGTTTGGACAGGCATAAAGGAACAGGACCACATTGGCCTATATTGATTAAGTTGTTTTACTGTAGCTCTTTACAAATAATACATTACATTAATCAAAATTAAAAGATCCTTCTGTTGTAGATATTTTTTCTGTTTATGAAGCTAAATCTGTGAATTTAGTACAAAAAAAAAAAGAACAAAAATGCCAGAGAGTGCTGAGATTGTTAATTTTTACATGATCTGTATTTTTTCTGTCTCTGAATATGGGATAGTATTTATTTCCCTCACATTATGTTGTATTCAGGCATGGAGTACCCTGGGTCCCTGGCTGTTTGGATGTATAGAAACACAGAAAACAATGCTTTCCCCACTGACAGCTAATGCTTAAGAATTTCAAATACAGCTAATTCAAGAACAAGACGATGTCCTTGAATCACAACTATCTTCTTCAAAATCCATGCATAACAACAAGGTTATTATGATGCCTGTCTTACCCATCAAGGTATTGTGAATACCACATAATCCTTTAAATCCATGCAGCAGGCCAGAACCTTGTTAATCTGAACAACATGGGAGGGAAGAAATGTTCTTTGAATAAGGAAAATGTTTGAGTGGAAAATACATCCTTTATTCTATTCTGTGGCTGCAGTACAGGGCTCAAACCTTAATGTGAAGTCATATTTAGAGATGAAACTGCACTGTAATGGGCATAGAATGGAAGTTCTAGTAGTTAGAATCAGAATCAGAATTCCTTTATTTGTCCCGCAAATGGGGAAATTCCTTAGTCACAGCAGCCAAAGGACAGTATCACACTTAAACAATAATAAAAAGTAAAAAATAAACAATATAATAAGAGATAAGAAATAGAATTACCTCGTATATACATAGTATTTACAATATGAACTTGGTAGGTTGTAAAGAGGTCTTTACTCTCCAAATATTGTCAAATACTTCAACTAAGATTCCCCATTATTTGTTAAAGTGGAATACAAAAAGACAAACTGTAAGTGTTATTATTATAATATATAATTTTTATTATACATTTCTTAACACTTGCCCACAGAGACAAAAATAATAAAAAATACCCTGCTTAAACGACAACCAATTGTGTTTGAGAACCATACAGTCTTTAAGTGCCCAGTCAACACCAAACTGACATCAAAGAACTAGCTTGACGATAGCTGGTGTCCTTGAGAAAAGCCCTATAATATGATTATGCTTCTTTTCCTCTCAAGCAGGGGTACTTTGGGGTCACAACTGCTTTTTCTGGTCAATCCTTAGAAAACCTGAGCTGTGGAAAACCCAAGGATCTTATCAAATTTTACCCGAAAAGCTACAGCTCATAAACCGCTATAACAGAACAGTTTATGAGTCAGACCAGACCATGTGAGTCAGTAAAACCCGAATAAGTAACTTCTAGGTCACACAAATCCGAGAAATAAAATATCAAAATCAAATCCGGCTCGTGGCCCGTTTGTTTTAAAATCCCTTTTATTGATGTGAGCATAAAATCTAAATAATGAAAAGCAAAGCGTTATTTGTTTTTTTTTGTATCACGTTCATAAACAAATAATGACGTAACAAATAATTTTTTCATTTTCTGATTTTGGATTCTCTATTGAATTACGAATTATCAGATGATATCCAGACCGCAGAGACCCACTGAGCCTGCTTGAAGAGACTGACACAAATTTTAGAATCGTTATATCTTATTTATTATATTTATTTATTCATTAATTTATTCATTTATTGCCTCTACACTGTAGACACCAGTAAAAGCAATGTATCGGACCAGCCTCAGCACTGTTGCATCTCACAGGAAGGTCATCTTGGGTATACTCAAACAAACATGATTTCTCCATACTTTGCAGCTACAATCAGTATGATGCAAGCCGGAAGGGAGAGTTTTCTCACTTCCAAGGGAGGTCAGCTTTTAACATTTCAAACTGATTTACAATAGGGGCCTGGTGGGACACCAGAACTGAAAAGGACAAACAACACCCACAGGATGGAGATAGGGTATGGTCTGTCTACAGCTTGGAAATAATCAAACCTCATCTTGAATTGATATTGAATGTTTGTTTAATGGCTGTAAACACCAACATCAAACGGAGTATAAGTAACACCTCAGCGTGCTGTCTGCAACAGCTTTGACACAACCATGAGAGACTGTGAAACAGTGACTGTGAGTGAGATAACAGCAGGGGCCGTAAATCTGCCTGCATTCCAAACTGAACTGGACATTAAATTCTTTTACCTTTGCAGCACCCTTTTGAAATCAGTATGAAGTGACTCTTTTTATTCATTTGTCATTATGCTCATCACTTTCAGTTAAAATTGTAATGTAACATGTAACAATACTGCCATCTACTGACTATGTATGGATAATTGTTTCTGTAGTTATACATAAGTAAACAGGACATATCTTATTTCAGTTAGTGAAGGAAGTGTTGTAGAATCCTGATTGTGTTAAGTCATATAGTTAGGAAATATTCACTCATGGTTTAAACATTTATTTGCAGGATGTTAAGGTTCTTCATGATAATTTACAGAAAAGAAGAAGTCAGTCATATAAATTATTTGTTTTTTCTTTCTTTCTCTTTTTGTTTATATACTCCTAGTTCACATATTCCTTGTTTTTGGTCTTCCTTGTTTTTAATCTAGAATGTCGAGAATTACCGTCGTGAAAACACACCCTGTATCCTTCAAACATAAAAACGCTGGAGATGGAGGTTTTCACTATCTTAGTTTATTAGTCTGTAATGTTTCTTATCCTCTTGTCCTTTTTTATTTCTCTTTTGCTCTTGTACTCTTAATAAGTTTGTTACTTGTGTACCTTGTTGCTCCTTTTTGTTTTGCACACTAGTTTCTACAACCTTGCAGTTCTTCCCGAATACTTTGAAAGTTTTGTGCCATTCGGTCAGCGCCAAATCTTTTTTTAAGTTACCCAATAAAGCCGACAGAACCAAAGTAATATTTTGCCATCAACCAACTAAGACCCAAACAGACAGCCCATCTGTCCTATGCCTACGATCACTGAGCTGCTTCCAGTGAAAAGTATCCTTTCAGACTTCCAACACTGAACTACCGAGAAGAGACTCTTCACTGAACCACACATCGTCTCCAGGACAACAACGCCCAGAGTTTGCCGTGAGGGGGTTCCGTCCATCGCATCCAGTGCTTTGGTTCTGACCGAGTTCTCAACTCTGGACGGGCCTTCACATTTAAAAGTAGGCTGAACCAACCTCTCAAACTGCTCATGACTGGGTTGATGACAAAATAATATATTAATAATGATAATCTTGATGTCAGTAATTCAACTTCCAAATTTCGAATCTTCCTTCAGTGTTAATTACTAGAATCCGTATTGAACAGATTATTTCCTCCACCATTTCTCATTTCCTTATTCAATTCACTATCATCATTTTGATTGCTTGTATACAGTAAATATTCATGTCTGATAATCATTTCATTTAAGTCATTTCTGTTAGTATTTACTCAGTTAATAAACATTTTCATTTAGACCTAGTTGTGGTTCTATGTATTCCTCTGGAGTGAAGAACAGAGATCAATTTAATCGAGATGTCTAACTTTTCGGGGGTGGTGCCCCTAAAATGAGTGCAAAAGCACTGAGATTCCAACACAGCAACAAAAAGAAAAGAAAAGAGGCATTAATGGTACTATAATATACAATGTTACTCTAATGTACACATGTATCAAACATACCTTTCTAGCAGAAGAGGATGGTGTGCTAACCTAACCTAACCCACTTAGGAGGTGGACACTGGTAGCCCCCCTGTACAACCAGAGGGAGGGTTGGGCTACAATGAACTTATTGTTTAACCACACCAAAAAAGAGACACAAATTAGCTACAGCATCTATGGTACTATGATTTGCAAAGCTCCCTGGCTCATTTAAACGTCCTCTAATGTGCATAGGTGCTATTAGTGACAGGCAGACAAGCAAATCACAGGTGCACCATCGTCATGGGACTGGCAACAACAGAAGAGCTGAGTGTGGTTTGAGGTGTTATGCATCCTCTCGCAGTTCTCACAAGACCAACCCTACTCTGCCTGTAAACTGTTGATTTACACAGAACCTCTGGTCACTCATCCCTTGGAGCTGCTCTCACTGTCAGAGTGTCTCTGGGCTCATTGGGTAGAGTGGCCACTGCCATCGGGGTGCCCTACCACTGGTGTGCCCTGCCGCTACTCCGCCAGTCGGTGTGCTCTACCTAGTAGCCCAGAGACACTGCAATTGCAACAACCGATGCGGTTGGTGTTTACTGGAGAAACTACGGCTCAAAATCCCAATATCAGCTCTGCTGCTGGCTGTTTGTTTTTACAAACCAACTACGATAACAACACAAGCACAACCAATCAACACTTTTTAACCTGGCCTTTGAAAATGATAAAAAATAGGAGAGGTCATTAAAAATGATCAATAATTATCGATTTTTACCAATATGAATCTTCACTATCGTGATAGACTTTCAGCCATATTGACCAGGCCTCGTCAGACATACTTTTCTGGAAGGACAGGACACATTGCAGAAGAGGGCAGGGAGACCTACAGTAAGGAGGGTAAAGGTGGACACAGAGCAGGACTGAGGAGGGTGGAGGTGGTGAAGAGGGTGACAAAAAAGTTTTCGTACTTTAGCCCAAAAAGTCTGTACATAGTTTTTAATATTTAAAACAACTGATAAGAAACTTTTGTGATTAAGAATCACTGGTTGTTATTTATTATATCTATTCATATATTTATAGAAATTTATACTGCAAAGTTTATCAAGACATGCCATGATGATGGTTAATGTATTGTTTTACTAGAGGCATAAATGCACTCTTATTCAACAAAAATAAACAAGATTATTTTAAGTGGGAAAATATTTTTAATTCCTTTTATTATCTAGCCTGTTTATGAAATAAACCTATGCCAACAATAAATCTAACATAACAAAACGTGTGAACTGTTGAAAATGGCTATGATGAAATGCATCTCAGTCTATCTTAAAGAAGTGACTCCAGGCCAATTTTATAATGAACATGTGATCTACTACATTTTTCTCCTGCAGTCCAACAAAAAAAAGACCCTTCACTGGATAACGCTAAAAAAATAGAATTATCTCACTTTTTAACCCACAAAGCAATGTTATGAAAATAAAGAACAGTAATGTCGTAGTAGGTAGTGTCTTTGGTAACTGCAAAAAATGTGAAAAAGTCGCTGTCACCCTGTAAGACCTACCAACTGTTTGTCCAACCCACACCTGCAAAACAGTGTCTCCTGTTTACTGATGGTGATTATGTGATGCCATTACAAGCAAGAAACTATTACTCACAATGTCTTTGTCGCCTTCCATGATTGTGTTGTTGTATTTATTGTCGATGGCAACTTATATAGAAAAATTATCACCAAATTTAGTGAACAGCATTCCACTCAGGTAGTGAGACATAGTGGGTAACTGGATACATTTAAGTGCTGTTCATATGCTGGCAACACATTCTTAGTTATAGTTAACCATAGCTAAATTGACTGTTAAATAAGATGGTTATATAGCTACTTAGATAATTATGTGATCTACTGAAATAGCAGTAGCAAAACAGTGGATGATATATATATATTTATACCCCAAGCAAAATAGCATTAATTTGACTATCATAACTTAAGCCAGAGGCAGAAACTTGTCCATCCTATGGACAAAACACCCAGGCATAAGCAGAGTAATGTAGTTTCTGCTGTTCAATGCAGCCAGGACTGCACAGACTTGAATGACCGTTTTTGAAGAGAGGAGGTGGGCTACGACATTACTTATCTCCCACCTACAATGCAGTACTGAGTTCCCTCCCAACAGCCATTCACACCTGGGCTTACTTAGCCCTAGCAACCTGAGAACCTTCATCAACATGGTACCGAACCCTTTTTATTATATTAACATTGTAAGACTTGTAACATTACATTTTAACATGAACTTAACATGTATTCATTTTACCCCACCCCACCTCCATTTGAACAAAACTGTTTCACACAGTGACTGAGATCCACAATTATGCTTTAAGTTAAAGTGAAACTCTCGCCAAAATACAACTTAGGCTTTTTTTGTGAAGGAACCTGAGTCAAACCTTCATGTAAAAGCATAATTACGACGAAAAAGCCACTTTTACTATACTTTTGTTTTCGATCCCCAAGTGCGACGCTTTAGGAGCTTTTCACCTTTACTCTCCTCCATTTTACGTCGCACTTGTGGATCGACGCTTCTCGACTGGCAGGATGGCGGCGAGCGGAACAAGTTACTGCTAGCGTGAGTTGTTCAAAAACCTTCTTTTTAGTAAACTCTGTGTACACAAACAATGTTCTCAATGCTCATGTTCATGTGTAGAGACCCTGGTGATACTATGAGCAAAGTTTCTTGTTGCGTCGAGTCTTCTTAGTGTTTTAAAAATAGCGATTTTGATGCTACTGTAATGTTGCCCCTAGCACGCAATTGAAAATTATTTTGACCCGAAAACAAAAGTACGGTACTTAGATTCCATACAAAAAAAAAATAATTTGCTTTAGATATCGCAATAGTATTGTTATTGTGAATTATTTTGGACATGAAAATCATGTAGTAAAAATCTGGTGTCATGACAACCCCAACACAAACCACATTGTAAACTAACTATGTGGTTTTATTGCCTAAACCTTAGCAGACTGTGAGTGTACAACAAAGGTCCAGTATGCCTGACGCTGATGATGTATGTCACTGGCAAGTGACCTATGCACATTCACACATAAGATAGGACGGTTCAATTTCTTTCACATTTGCTTTTACTTAAGAATAAAACACTTACTGAAAACCCTTTTAATGCCACGTGGACATCCTATGTCTCCACATAGACAAATTAAAATTATAAATGTAATATTTGACTTGCATGACCCAGGTGCTCCAAATTCAGTTTCAGATGTCTCTGCCCAAAGCCACTTATGACTGATGATCAGGAGTATTTTGGGAAATGTGTCTGTGCATCACACCGGGGCGAGGATTAGGATTAAAGAGTAGCTGCGCAATGATTGAAGTGTGTCTGCTGATGTCTCACCAGGCTATAGCTATGCTAAATAACACAGCTCCAGTCCCAGAATAGCTCAGGCCTCTAGCGTTTATGGAGTTAAGGCGTGGGATATTTCTTTGCCTGCCAGTGACACTGTGTGATGTGTTCTACTCCCTTCAGCATGGAAACATTTGTTTTTTAGCTTCTCAAAATGTATGACTTGTTTTTTGTTGTGTGCCCCTAAAATAATATATGGAAGTGCATCAGTACCATGCTGATTTGATTTATCATGATTTTGTTGAAGATGAGTTGGAATAGAGTAAGATCTTGCAGATCTACAGAGCCTGCATGCAACATTTCCTTTCAATTAAAAAGCAGAAGTGGAAGTAACATGCTCATATGTTCTGCTCTGAATATAGTAAGGTATCGCCACAAATTGAGTCATGAATGTAAGATACCACACTTTCAAAACCAGTTAATTTGCTTTGAAATCTATTGACATATTTCCCTTGAAGAGTTTAAAGAAATTGGTGCTCTAACAGGTTAAGCTGTTTTAATGACTCTGAGGAACTCTACTTTCCCTGTGGGGAGGGCACAGCAGCTGTAATCTACCTTAGAAAATAAAGTTCCATCTCTTTGTTCATTAAAAAGTTTCTGGTGAACAAAAAGGACAAGGCCTTTTTTTCCCAGAGGGGACAGCGAGAGCCCCTAGATCTATGTGACACTACAGCTCATTAAAAACATTGACTTACCCACTGCTGTTTTATTACCGACCATTTTCTTTCTCGGGCAGTGCCAGTCTGACACCTTAAAAGAAATAAGAATGTGTGTAAATGCAAGTGTGTGAGGGGGAGAGGGAGGGAGAGTAAGATCAACAGAGAGATACAGAGAAGGTCTAACAAAACCTCTGTGGAATCTTGTGCTAATTCAACCTTACCTTCATTTGTTTCCTCCTCTGCAACCAATCATAAGTTGATTGCCCTTAAAGAGTGAACGCTAAGGCAATGAGTACAACCCTCACAGGATTAATAAAGAAGGTTTTCCTGAAATTATGTCATATTTCTCAAGTTTGCATTGTTTTAAAGAGGACAATTACTTTTTTAGCGATTAATTGTTGGTTTTAGCCACAGGAATATACATTCTAGAAACATCACTGGACTGTTGCTATTCAGGTAGTACATTGTAGAGCAGGGGTATTCAATTAAAATACAAATAGGTCCAGTAAGAGAAAATTTCTTCAAGTGAAGGTCCAGAACATCATAATGACTAATTTGCATTATCATTCAGTGCCTTAAACAGTATATTGAAGGAGCTGTATGTAGTCAACAACTGCCAAATACAATTCTACATTTCAACAATATTGTCAATTTTCACATTAAACTGCACCCGTCTACTAGTGGACAAGAGAGAGAGACTGGGACTACCCAAACCTTAGGTTTTTTTCCCATTACACCTTTTGCTTGTTTCCTCACATGCCGTGTATTGATTAACTAAATGTACCCTTGCTTTATATCTGTATTTTTCTTTATTTTCAAGGCCCCCTCCTGGAAGAATTACAAGACCTCTTGGAGTGTCCTACCAAAGAAGGTCTCTCTTCACATTGGAAGGATAGGCAAACTTCCACCTTGGAACTGTTGGACTGTTTTATGGCCCTTTATGGTTAATCAGATGTTATCATCTGAGAAGCCTAAAGAGGGAGTTTGCCAACACTGTAGACATAATGTTGCAGTAGTGACATGTCGAGATTGTCTGTATGTAATCTTGCCATACACAAGTCTATGGTGCTTCATAACAGATTTTCTATGGTAGAGGGGTTCTTAAGGCCACTGCCAACATCCACACATATCAAGGAAGATGAGGAAGGAAAATTTTGATCCCCCCTGAAAAAACTCCTAGGGGAAAAATTGTATCTCATTGAAAGAACACCTGTTGGAAGTTGGTTTTGATTTTACTGTCATTAGGGCCCGAGCAGGGAACCTGCGAGGTCCCTATTGTAATTGCAATGATTATTATTATTATTATTATTTTATTCCTTCGTCCAAAATGATGGCATTTTTCACTGCCTGAATGTGAATGAAAAGTCGATTTTATTTGGCAAAGTCAGTGGGCTTGGCGAAAAATTTTATAATCTGTTGTTGTTGTGAACGTGCACCACTAGGTGGCGCTATTATCAATGTAAGTACGTTTTGGCTAATAACTCCCACATACTTTGTCGCACCTTCAAAAACCTTATATCCACGCGTTCAGTGAATTGTGCTGAATCTCCTGATATAGGCCACGCCCATTTCTGCTTTGCGTTTTTTTCAGTAGCTCGCGAAATGTCGCAAACCTACTTTTTCGAACTCCTCCCAGGCAATGTCACCAATTTGCACCAAACTTTACACACAGCATCTGCGGACCCTCCTGACAAAAAGTTATTAAAAGAATTTTGGAATTCCAAACAATACTCAAGTTATTAAATAACAAGTTCCTGCAGATTTCGTTCCAAACAGGAAGTGTTGCATATCTTCGCATTGCTTTGTCGAAATGACATGAAACTGAGGATACCACTTTCCCATGAGCCCATAAGGCTCTGTGCGAAATTGTGGTGGACGACCACTAGGTGGCGCTCTTTAAATTGAAGTATTTTATATCTCGACATTGGTGGGTCGGATTAACACAAAACTTGGTACAATTCTTGCCACTGCCCTTCTGAGGACAGCTGACGAAGGTGTTATTGATCTGACACTAGGTGGCGCTCTGGTGGCAGTTTCTTTTTAGATTTGGTACTGTGCCCACACCATAACACTTATGGATATGAAATTGACAGGGGTGGTATAGACCGACCCCTGTAACTCACACACCAAAAATGACCAGCAGGTGGCGCTATCATCAACACAAACCGTTTTTGCCTAATAACTCCCACATACTTTGTCGCACATTCAAAAACCTTATATCCACGCGTTCAGTGAATCTTGCTGAATCTCCTGATATAGGCCACGCCCATTTGCGCCTAGCGTTTTTTTTCGCTAGCTCGCGAAATGTCGCAAACCTACTTTTTCGAACTCCTCCCAGGCAATTTCACCGATTTTCACCAAACTTTGCACACAGCATCAGTGGACCCTTCTGGCAAAAAGTTATTAAAAGAATTTTGATACCCCAAAGAATACTCAAGTTATTAAATAACAACTTCCTGTGGATTCGGGTCAAAACAGGAAGTGTTGCATATCTCCACATTGGTGTGTCCAAATGACATGAAACTCAGGACACTACTTCCCCATGAGCCCCTAAGGCTCTGTGCAAAATCTTGGCCCCTGACCACTAGGTGGCGCTATTTAAATTGAAGTATTTGATATCTCGACATCGGTTGGTCGGATTAACACGAAACTTGGTACACTGATTGCCAATGGCCTCCTGGAAAGCTGACGAAGGTGTTACCGATCTGACACTAGGTGGCGCTCTGGTGGCAGTTTCATTTTATAATTGGCACTGTGCCCACACCATAACACTTATGGATATGAAACTGATTGGGGTGGTATAGACCGGCCCCTGTAACTCACACACCAAATATCACCAGCAGGTGGCGCTATTATCAACACAAAACCACTTTTTGGCTATCAATTAAGACATGCCCGCACAATAACGGGGCAATGGGTCCGGGTAAGGAGCACGCCCCGACAGCAGCACGGCCCGACCCGCGTGGCCTGCGAGGGCCCGTTCATCGCTGCTTGCAGCTTTAATTTATTAATTAAAATGTTTGTTCCCTTGCTTCCTAGAATGCTAGATAAGGCGGCGTCAATGGATAGCCAGTGGGGTGACCGTGTCATTAAGAATCAGAATGTTGGCCGTATCATAAATTCAGCCTGTATTGCAGTAAGTGCAAATGCTCATAGTTATTTGTTTGATCTAAATGAAACATATTGTGGCTCATTTTCTTAAATTGTACTCCATTAACTGCCCTTAAATAAAATTTCTTGCTACACTACTAATGTGTCCAATAATGCTGTGGGTTTAACTAATGTGTGTCAACTGCATACATTTTTTCAGGTGCGAAAACTTGAAGCTATAGGCTACAAGCCCATTTTATTAATTGGGAAACAGGACAAGGCCTCTAATAAGTGGGTAGCTGATATCGTCACCCATTTTCCCCCAACATCCTTCAACAAAAACATCTTGGAGAAGATGAGCGTCTATGAATTCCTCTTGACAAATGGTAAGAGTAATACTTTTTGTTAAGAAGTAAAGATGCCTTTATTTGAGAACTTTCTTTTATTTGACTACTAGGAAAATTAAAATTATATTATGTTGACCTCTACAGAAACTGACACCCCTCCTTCAGCAGAGGTGCTTGACAACCCCGCTGTGGAGCAGGGTGTCACCCCTGCAGTGGAGCAGGATGTCACCCCCGCTGTGGAGCAGGATGTCACCCCCTCTGTGGAGCAGGATGTCAGCCCTGCAGTGGAGCAGGATGTCACCCCCGCTGTGGAGCAGGATGTCACCCCCGCTGTGGAGCAGGATGTCAGCCCTGCAGTGGAGCAGGGCGTCAGCCTTGCAGTGGAGCAGGGCGTCATCCTTGCAGTGGAGCAGGGCGTCAGCCTTGCAGTGGAGCAGGATGTCAGCCTTGCAGGGGAGCAGGATGTCAGCCTTGCAGGGGAGCAGGGCATCAGCCTTGCAGTGGAGCAGGGCGTCAGCCTTGCAGGGGAGTAGGGCAACAGCCTTGCAGGGGAGCAGGGCGTCAGCCTTGCAGGGGAGTAGGGCAACAGCCTTGCAATGGAGCAGGGCATCAGCCCCGCAGTGGAGCAGCACTTCAGCCCTGTCTACGAGACTGAATTTGTCCTGAACCTTTTCCCTTGTCCTTTGTCTCCCCCATCATCTTCCATGTCTCTCTCTTCTTCTACCACTGTCAAAGCAATGAAGAAGAGGAAGAGAGGGACAGACTCCCAGTCACTGACAAAGGAGGGGAATAAGAAGAAAAAGGGTATGTTTTGTTTAGCATGCATTAAAAAATTCGCACCCAGACTAATTTGACTATGGGCAATTATCGGTTGGCAAAGCCAGGCTTCATTTGGGTCCTTGAGTCAGTAGCCAGTACACAATATTTTATTCTTTAGTTATTTAGCTGTAATTTGGTTGCCACTCTGAAGTGGCCACGGTCCAAGCGACATGGTTAATGTCGATCCCTGACTTGCAGTTTTTTTTTCAACTGCTAACGAGCAGTGGTCAGTATTGAAGCCACTTTTTCAAAACTCTTTAATCAGTCTGCATTACCAAAATGCATCCTGGCCAAACAGTTAATCTCACCTCTAAATCTCACTCAAACCACCAGAACATTTCATGTCTCAAAATCAGCTTGTTGGACTAAAACACTGGCAACAATTCTGACTCAGAAAACATACACTGTCATTCATAACACACTGAGCTCAAATACACTAATGAGCATTACAGAAATTATCTACTTTTATTTTAAGTTTACTTTTTTTAACTTAAGTTTAAATGATTTTTTACATATGTTAAATCTGTATTTCATTCTAGAATACTGTAAGAATAATAATTATATATTTTGTATTATGCATCAGTAATTTATCAGAAATGAACCATTTCACTTCAATTCTACATGTTTGCGTATAGTAATTTACAGTACTTTAGCAGGTGGTGGAGTGTGAATGACAAACTGTTTCATGGATTTTGGAAAAATGTGGCCCGTGAATGCATTTTGTGTGTAAACAATGAAAAATGGTTCACATTTTGGTCCACATAGTCTGTTTCGTTGACTGTATGAAGAGTTTTGACAATGTGACTTCAGTTCTGACCGATGCATGTTAGCTATTAACACAATGTAAGTAAAAGGGTTTTGTGAACCCCAGCCCAGTAAATCTTCTTGTGATTAAGAATACAGATCATCTCAAATATTTCCACATCTTGAATAAAAACTCTGGACTCATATTTGGTTGGGCTACAAAGCATCATATTCATGGCTTGATAAACCTTTCTTGTATTTTCCATTCCTTTAAGTTTGCCGAAAATGTAGTAGGCAGAAGATATTTCACTTTCAGTCAATTGATGGGAGAAGGGTACGTGAGGTAAGATGTTACAACCATGTTCATTTTCTATATTTTTCATTTGCCTGCTTGCTTGTCTCAGTGACTCATTCTTGCCTTTCAAAGATACTAAAAATATTCAGTGATTGCTTACATTTACTGTTCTATATCTGTGTGTGTGTGTGTGTGTGTGTGTGTGTGTGTAGGGGAAAGAAGAAGTGAAGGTGTGCTGGTTGCCTTGCTCTATGTGGTAAGAATGAGTTAATATTGCATTCATACACAATTGTTCTATTTCCACTACTGTGTTGCCCTATCTTTGTGGGACCATAACAAAAGTAGCTCACAGGAAGTATTAGCTACACCTCCTGTCTGAAGTTGGTGACCCCATGGTAGCTGAGAGTTATCCTCACAAGCATGTGTAAAAGACATGTGTCCGAGGTAGATAGAATAGTATTGGAATTGATACCAGCAGCAACTTGCAGTGAGGATGAGAGCAGTGACAGCAGCAATAATAAAATACATGAAGGATAACAGGGCAGTGAGGAGGAGGAAGAAGAAGACGAGAGCAGTAAGAATGATGAGGAAGAGGAGAACACTTATGAATGGCAGTGGGAGCAAGGTGCAGTCATCCTTGATTGTGTAGAACTGCCAGGTATTGATGGAACACAACAGAAAGCAGGATTATTGAAAACCCTGAGTTTATTAACCCTAAGATGAGGGAAACTGGATTTTCAATTCCAGAAAGAGAGTTATCTTAAACTACATGACTCTGTGAACCTAACCTGCTCACTGGCAGGTTATCTGTAACAACTGAGTTTCACTAGCCCCTTTTACACTGCCTTTTCGTTGCGGGAGTATCACTCCTTTTTTCCGCACCGTTGTTATTGTAAAAGGTACACAGACGGAATGGGGTGTCAGAATCGTTACGCCTCTGAGCAGCAACGAAAGGTCGTCACAGAGGAGTAACAGAGGAGAGAGGAGGCGAGCCGGCCTCTTTGTGAACGGAAAGGGGCCGGGAAGCCAGAACAGAAAGTGACGTTTTAAAGACGTGTTAGGTGCACAACGCACCACCGGCGGATTTAACAAGCTCAGAACGTTGATCAGAAGAAGATAGAAAGCTGGTAGTTGCTCGCACAAGGCCGCCATTGTACGCATAAACATGTATATGATGCTCAGCAACTTTGCTTGTGCTTGAAGAGTTGTGTAAATATGTTGATGCTATGATGACCAAAAACCAAAGTTCTTTATAAACGATGCGATCGTGGCATATCGAGGGCTCTCCTTTTTGTTATTACGGCGTAATCTTTGTGTAAAAACAGCAGCAGCCACACGCTACTGATGGAGTCTGTGTAGCAGGTCAGAAACCCATTGCGTCCCCCCTACGTACACCACACGTCCATTCCCTATGTATTTTAGCTCAGAGTTTCCTGCTTTCTGAAACAGGGCATAAAACCTTTTCTAGTGCTTCTTTGACAAAGAGCAAAAAAGTGTCTTTTGTGTTAAAGGCCAAGTTTTTGTGCTCAGGCTCAAATATTGATATGTGCTCATTTTCTACAATTGTTCATGACATAGTCCCTTATTAGGCCACAGAATTGACCTTTGACCCTGACCCCAAAAAGTTGACCTACACTTCTTCTTCATTTGATGTTCTGTAATGCATCTTTTAAATGAATTCATGAGTTGTCTGTCTCTTTTTGTGTTTCTTCCAGAGATTGTAAGCATGTTTTATACTTCTCATGAACTGAGGTTGTCAATTTTTAATGCATGCATGTAGCCTATTTATTTCACACAGAGAAAATAATCACAAGCATTTAATGTGTTGATAGGTACATTACTTCACTAGCTACATTATTTGGAGTTCTAAAAGTTCAGATTCTGATTTTGTATTTGTCCCAGTGGGGCTTCAGTATAGCAAGTGATTATATACTGTATACTCAACAACAATCCGGTCTTTAACTCTGACGTAACACCCTTTCAAAATATTATCTACATAAACATAACATAAACAACAACATAAATGCTTAACAGGCGTTGCGTCATGACAGACCGACCGCTAGATACATATTTTGGAGATGTGGCACCAAGCAGAGGGGAGTCACTCAAATGATGGATAGGGACTCTGTATATATCCTTTATACACTACTGTTACTGTTACTTTAACTATACTACACTGCTCTGGCCGGCCATTGACACAACATTAACCCGAACCTTTGAGCATCAGTCAAACTGGAGAACCAAAGGTGGGAGGACCCAGAAGTATTTCCTCACTGTCAAATCGCATTTTAAGGTTTCCTTTTAATTATATCCTCCACTTTTTAAAAAAGTTTTGCATAGCTGAAGACTACATTACCCATGATCCTTAGCTACCAACGCTATGGCGATGGCCCCAGTCTGCTCTGCGCTGTTATTTATTTCAAACTGATTAAGATCAAGATTTTGCGTACACATCTACTTTTTCTTAACATAGCCTAGATCATCTAAATGCAGTGTAATTACTAGTGTGGCTGTACAAGATATAAGTCAGTAGATATAGGTTTTTGCGACCCTATCTAAAACCCTATTTGCAAACCGGAAGAACCACATACCCGAAACAACAATTTCTAGAATACTAGCTAAAATATCTTAAATAAAACAGAATATGTACTTTTTCTAAAAATAGATCAACTAACTACAGTGTACTTTCTAATTCGGCTGTACTAGATACGTTTTATATATTTGGTACATATCTTTTTACGACCCTATTGCTTTGTAAACTGGCTAAACTACAATTGTGGTGATGGTATGCTACAAGTTGCATGGCGCGGCTCTAGGGAATTGTAGTCTTTAGAAAATATTACCATTTTCATGTAATTGAAAGCTGGAAATAATAAATTGACAGTACAAAGTTGAGTTTAAGGGGATAGTGAACATGTTTGTGTAATCAGATTTTAAATATATTAATATTAATTAGGTGAAAATTCATTTTAACCATATTTTACCCAGATTTGATAATGCCCCCAGTGGTTGACTATACTCACATGATAGCTGAGGTCAAGAGCTCTCGTTAACAGTTGGTCTCATGTTTGTCGCCACTTTAGTTGCCGAATTATGAACCTTCAAACATGCAACAAGTTCAAGGTTCAAAGGTCATTCATTCAAAGCAGGAGCCATGTAGAATATTCATACTGACCTATGTTTCTCTCCAGGCTGAGTCCTTTCCAACGATGTATTTGGTTTAGCTCTGTGACAAATTTATCATTTTCTCATTTCTTGGACACAGGCCATCCCAGGCTTAGTTTTAGACAGCACTTCTAACGGTCATATACAAAATAAAGCTCTTTCTTTGTTTATTTGTTTGTTTTTAATGGAAATAGTGACCAAAATGAGTCACCTTCTGAGATTAAAAAAACAAAATAATCTGTTTTATTAGCCAATGCAAGCATATAAAGAATGTGTCTCGGTATTTTTTCCCCAAAAATGTTTAGTTACTATGTACATATTATTATTATTACTTATTATTGTTGGTATTTCAATTGGCTATTTTTATTATTACTGTTTTCATGTGAGAGCAAATAATGAACATTTAAAGATTTAGCTTAAATGCCATTGTAACCCCAGGTCTGCTTGAGGTCCTCAAGTTCTCCCTCCACTGTTTTTCTTTTGGGGCCTACTTTTCTTGCGTTTTACCATACAAGCCATACAATGGAGGAGAAAGCAGTGACATCGAAAGACAACTCTGCAGGGCCAGAAACACCTCATTTAATATGGTTTAGACATAATGTAAATGGAGACTTATGCTTTTGAGAATGACTAATATGCAAAATCAAAGAGTGAAAAAGCAGAAATTGTCCCTCCCTCATTACCACCACTGAGGTACCTCTGAGCCCCCCTCCTCCTCCAGTATTATATCAGTGGTTGTACTGGGCAATTTCCAGGTGTGAATGTGTACTTGTGTAACTGTGAATGTGATCTGGGAGCTCCTGAGAAAGAGAGTATCGAGGTCAGTGTACTCCCCTTGAATAAATAAAGGCAAGAAATGACATAGGATGTCTGTTGTTGAGAGTTTACAAACTTCACATTGGCAGTTATTTTTCAGCTTCTTTATTTTGATCAGTCATCAAACACAAACAGTTGATACCATACAAACATCACTATCAAATTTTAAGTGAATCAAGTAAAAATGTATATGTTCCAGTACTAGACCTTACATGGAGGAGCATAAACTTGTAATCATTGGATCAATGTTAGGTACATACAAAAGATATGACATGATAAAGATAATGGTGTGCAACTCAAACTACAAAATGTTTCAAAGCACAATTGATTTAAGAAGCCTTTTGTTGAGACCCTGTATAGATTTTTGCTTTCACTCCCCAACAATTACAATTACATTTAGGGAATTTAGCAGACGCTTTGATCCAAAGCGACTTACAATAAGTACATTTGTTGGAAGAAAGTGCAACAGTATATCGCTATCAGTACAGTAAGTATTTCACAAGAACAAGTTTCAAGCAAGCCCAATTGCTAAGTTAACCCGTAGCTGGTATACAACAGAGATAAGTGCCAAGATACAAAGTGCAAAATACTAAAGTAAGTGCCAGTACATCTTGAGTCTTAGTAGAACGTTACCGTTTTTCCTCACAATCTACCACATATGTGAACAATATTCTCCGGCTTCACATTTCCAACATTTCATATCGCGGCCATGCTCTCCGACCAGAGTAAATTCTTTGCATAGATTTTTTGCAAACGAGTTTTCTAAAATGGACGTTTCTGTGTGTTGAAGCAGCATTCTGTTGAGGGTTAAGCACCAGTACTAATGGTCTGGGTGCTGGATGTGATTATTCCCCAGCCGCACCTGCTGCCTCTGCTCTGGTCAGTAAGTCCAGATCCATTGACAAGTGGACGCTGAGACAGTGTCAATTACAGTGCATCATCATCAGAAATGTCTGAGTCACTGTCAAAATCGTCACCAGTGTGCAAGAAGCTCATGTTCTCTGCTACAGACAAAACTTGCAGATAGCAGTCTCTGGCATGCACCTTCTTCTCCCGGATGTTCTGCCGCTTTCGGAGGATGATGCTCTGCAGGCCTTTTAACCCCCCTTCACTAAGGTCACACAATGAATCTTAAAAGGAGAACACAATAAGATAAGGCCTACATTAGTTACTTTATCACCAGTCATCATTGTTGTGTATGCAATATATTATTTAAATACATCATTTGAATTGTCTCACTAGAAAGCAGGCAGGACAACTCTTTCAAGGCATTTTCACGACTTGAAAGCCATTTCCAGTGGTGGTCCATCTCTGCAACAAGTATTTTGTTCTCCTCCTGAAGTCACCTTACTGGCATGATTGTGTCAAATGCCCTTCTCTTGGTCCTTAGATCGACAGAGTCTGGAATGCAATTTTGACAACTGTATTAAGGAGCAACATTCAAACAATGTCTGAAGTCCTATGGGGTAACAGATCCTCATTTGAGGGCATTGGTTTTGTGGTCATTATCTGTCAGATTTGTTGAAAGTAGACAACAGACTACTGTACATACCACTGTGTGGTAGCTGCCATGGCCAAGCTGTCTCGCCAGACAGAATGGTTTCTGTGCTTGGAACTGTTCGGTTGTATTGGTCCACAACAGAGGTCAGGATCCCCTTCTCCTCCCTGATCTTGCGGCGGATCCTGGTGCGACCTTTGTTGCCGTCGTTATCTCTGTAAAGACGCTGAGAGCGTCTCTTTACACTTGCCACCAGCACCTCTATTCTGCTGGCCAAGGCATCAGCATCATTTGTTGTTGTTGTTTTTGTTGTTGCTGTGAAGAAATACGTGGGTTGCACTTTACTTTAAATAACTTACAGTAACAGTACAATTTCATCTCATTTTGAAGCATTTGCCGCGTTCAGAAATGCATCACGAAAATTAGTGAATGAAGAGTGTTACAATAGTGTTATTTATAATTCTGAGATAACTAAGATGAATGTATTATTCATGACTACATGTCTTGTCAGTTATCATTTCCTCACCTTCTGCTCACTCTTTGACATCGTTGACCCAGTCTTCCAATTGGCTCTCTGTCACTGCCAGTTGAGCTTTCATGGACTCCAGATTCTGCTGCTGGTTTTGCTGGTTTTTGTGGTCTACAATAACAAACAGTCAGAGATAACAAGAAACACATTTTCAGTCCATGGCTTTGAATACTGATAACACAGAATTGTGAACATCTTAAAAAACATTACCGATGTCATTACCTTGTGATATCTGTGGGACAGTGAGGTGGCCAAATTATCAAACTTTTGCTGATTCCAGCGCATGGCCACGAGAGTCAGCATGTCTGTGCGTCCTGCAAACACAGAAAATCTAATGTAACCATTATAACCCTTATTTGTTATACATGTGATCTAACTAGTGTAGTATGTGGTCATCTCACCAGCTTTTGACATGTGTTTGGTGGTCACTGCAATCCTAGAGAGGAAGGCATTGCACTGCTCAACCTCCTCGCCGAGTGTTGATCCAGCCCCTTCCTGATATGCCCCATTCCATTTCACCTGGTTGAAAATACAGAAAAACAACAACCAAGCTGAAAAGATGTTGACATTCATGTGCAGATTAAGTGATTCTATCACATGTTCATTTTTCCTTACCTCAGATTTGAAATCATGGGCTTTGGCATGAAATACCAAAAGGAACGGTTTCATGTGGAGTAGTTGCTGGAGCTCTGGACAGCTTTTTGCAACTTTTTGGAGGTAGGGCCAATATTTGCAGGTCACATCCATGCAGAAAAAAGTTATTTGCCTACTGGCCAGCTGTTCTTGCAGGTACAGGGGATAAGCAAAAATTTCTCTGTTTGGTGGTCTTGTGTATGCGGTCCACAAATCTCGAAACGTCTTCGTCCTTGGCAATGAATACACCTTGAAAAATGGCCTGTTCCTCAGATCTAAATAAAACAAAAGGTACACAACAGCTTACAATATCTTACAAAATAATGTTAATTGGTGTATAATAAAGAGTTACGTTTTCTTATTTATACAAACACTGACATTAAACATATGTTGGAGTACCTTGATGCATTCTTGAAACGGTCATGGGTTGCACGCAGGACAGATGAAGGGCTCCTCCTTCAAGATGTTGTCCACCTCAAATCGCACAGCTTCCCACTCAAAAAAACTTTTCTGGAAGCTGTCTGCTGAGATCTTCCCAGTCTATTACAAAACAAGGAAATCAACAGCTAATAATATGCAATAAATGCATTACCAATAAACAAAGCTTTTCAATCCCCAATACAAACAGATGAACAATACCGTAGGATTAATAACTTCAATACTCACACGGCCAAAGCGGTTATACATGTGATCTAACTAGTGTAGTATGTGGTCATCTCACCAGCTTTTGACATGTGTTTGGTGGTCACTGCAATCCTAGAGAGAAAGGCATTGCACTGCTCAACCTCCTCGCCGAGTGTTGATCCAGCCCCTTCCTGATATGCCCCATTCCATTTCACCTGGTTGAAAATACAGAAAAACAACAACCAAGCTGAAAAGATGTTGACATTCATGTGCAGATTAAGTGATTCTATCACATGTTCATTTTTCCTTACCTCAGATTTGAAATCATGGGCTTTGGCATGAAATACCAAAAGGAACGGTTTCATGTGGAGTAGTTGCTGGAGCTCTGGACAGCTTTTTGCAACTTTTTGGAGGTAGGGCCAATATTTGCAGGTCACATCCATGCAGAAAAAAGTTATTTGCCTACTGGCCAGCTGTTCTTGCAGGTACAGGGGATAAGCAAAAATTTCTCTGTTTGGTGGTCTTGTGTATGCGGTCCACAAATCTCGAAACGTCTTCGTCCTTGGCAATGAATACACCTTGAAAAATGGCCTGTTCCTCAGATCTAAATAAAACAAAAGGTACACAACAGCTTACAATATCTTACAAAATAATGTTAATTGGTGTATAATAAAGAGTTACGTTTTCTTATTTATACAAACACTGACATTAAACATATGTTGGAGTACCTTGATGCATTCTTGAAACGGTCATGGGTTGCACGCAGGACAGATGAAGGGCTCCTCCTTCAAGATGTTGTCCACCTCAAATCGCACAGCTTCCCACTCAAAAAAACTTTTCTGGAAGCTGTCTGCTGAGATCTTCCCAGTCTATTACAAAACAAGGAAATCAACAGCTAATAATATGCAATAAATGCATTACCAATAAACAAAGCTTTTCAATCCCCAATACAAACAGATGAACAATACCGTAGGATTAATAACTTCAATACTCACACGGCCAAAGCGGACAGTTCGCTGATCCAGCATTCTTAAAAATGCCTGGCAGGACAATCCTGGTGCCGCCATCTTCATTTCTTCAAATGAAAAACAAATGTCTGTGGCATAAATTGTGGTGAAGTGAAGTGTAGCAGGCCAGTAGTCACTTCGATTTAGGTCGTCCACTCCAGCAGTCCAAGTGGCTTGGCATGCCTCACAATTCAATTCAGGCATGCTGAGATTGTATCGCCCTAGAAAAATCAAAAACAAATCCACTCTAATGTAAAACGTAGCCACGTAATCAAGATTAGGGTTCTTTTGACAATGTGGTATACATTACTCAATAATCATGTGTAGATGTCACATACATATAAATGAAAAAACTTGTTGGAGTAGTTGGTAGTATTAATAGATTTTTTTTAAAAGATGATTTTCAAACAGGATAAAATAAAGTTCTTCATATCCTTACCATTCATTGTGACCACAGTAACAGCCTTTCCAGGGTTGACCATCAACAACTCTGGTGGACAACCACATATTTTGTCAGGCGTCTCCACAGGTACAAGCCGCACTGTAAAAGATCATACATATAAAATAAGATCATTTGTATCGACTGGGAAATATGACATTGTAATAAATTCTGCAACCATTGAAGCCTGAAGCCTTACTTGAGAAAATTAAAAAAGACTCATTGGCCATTAAGTATATTGCTGAAAAAGTGCCCAAAAGATGCTCAGGAAGCTGACTAACATGCGGTGTCCCCATAAATTTAAGATCAAGAAATAAGAGACACAAAGGCATTGTTTAAACTTTAACTTACCACAATGGGAAAGGGCGTTATCCACAACAAAAGTTGTTGGAGGTAACGGCAGGAAGAATCCAGTAGTCATGGCATCTCGGTTGTGGAGGACATGTCTGACGTGCATGCTGACATCACATTCGGCACAGAAGAAGGGGCGTGGTCGACAGTCACGACAACGGACAGCCGCTGGATAGCTCCCACACTGTTGGCAGATGTGGTTTTCCACATATTCTTGTGCCACTGTGTTGCTCACAAACCAGGGCCTCTCTTCCCTCCACCTCTCTGAAAAGAGAGCATTTCTTGTGCTCCAGTTTGAGGAAGCCTGAAGAGGAGCTCTCAGGGTTGATGCTTCCTGTCCCTCACCCTATTGTAAATACTATGTATATACGAGTTAATTCTATTTCTTATCTCATTATATTGTTTATTTTTTACTTTTTATTATTTTTTAAGTGTGATACTGTCCTTTGGCTGCTGTGACTAAGGAATTTCCCCATTTGCGGGACAAATAAAGGAATTCTGATTCTGATTCTGATTCTGACCCAAAGCATCGCTCAGTGAGAGCTCGAGATCTTGTAGAAAATGATCTGTTAAAATAGTATAGGATATTCAAAAGCGTGGTGTTTTTTTACAATATCAATGTGTCTTACATGGAGTGACTGTTGAAGGTGTAACAGTTGTGTTAAGTATTTTGGTAAATTTGTATTAAAATACAAGCATGTCATTTGTAACTCAGTGACAATTGCTGTTCAAAAACCTTTTTAGCAAACTTTGTGTACACAAACGATGTTCTCAATGCTCATGTTCATGTGTAGAGACCCTGGTGATGCTACGAGCAAAGTTTCATGTTGTGTCGAGTCTTCTTAGTGTTTTAAAAATAGTGATTTTGATGCTACTGTAAAGCTGCCCCTGCACACCATTGAAAATGAGTTTTACCCGGAAACGAAACTACAGTGAATGAGTGGCTTTTTCGTCGTAATTATGCTTTTACATGAAGGTTTGACTCAAACACATTCACAAAAAAAGCCTAGGTTGCATTTTGGCGAGAGTTTCACTTTAAAAGTGCCTTTGGTTTGTTTTATGGAATGCAAAGAGGGTTCAAAGAGGGACAAATGAAGGAAGGAAATGAATTGAAGGGCCTGTTGGAGAGAAAACAATAAAAAAAAACTTTTCAGAATTGAACAGCCTCCATTTTATCAATAAAGTTTTATTGTATCTTCACTTGCTACTAACAGATTGAAATGTAACATAGGTAACTGGAAATATATCAATACTGAAAATCATACATTTCCCTATGATTGTGCCCTGTATGATATGGTGCCATGTAGGCAGAGATGACCATTGCATTCATCTTGGTTAAATAATTGTGACTGCAAATTTCTACAAAAGTTGGTATTATTTACTATAATTTTGCCTCACATAAGTTGGTATTATTTACTGTAATTTTGCCTCACCAATCAATCAATCGATCGATCGATCAGCAGTTTCGCCCCGTACACCAGCATACAACAGGCTGCGGTCTGCTTGACTCGTTCTCCGGTCCGGTGACGTCATATTCCGACGTTGTGGGATTTCTAACTAAAGTATATGGGACTACCACAATCGTTGAAAAGTGATGCTAAGGGGTAGTCTCAGAGTCATAGAGTGCATTGAAAAGTGACGCCAAGGGGCGCTGGAGGAACGTCAATATGTGACGAGTTAGGAGTGAGGACGTGTTGCCAAATTAGGTGTAGGTAAAACATCAGCGTTTTGTAGAATAATATACTCAAAATAAGTGATAATTCAAATAACGGCTGTGTGTGTATTAAGTAATAATCATGTGTGTAGAAATCATGATAGATGGTTAAAAATGTATGTTATTCCACATCAGCTGAGTGAATAACCACCTAACAGTTGTAACGTTGAAATATGACACCTGAGAGTGTGAGATGTTCAGGAAGGGAACATGCAGTCGAGGAAGTTCAGATAAAGTTCAAGGCCATATCCTGCAGAGCACTTCTGCAAAGCCTATTGAGTTTTTGGGTTGACGCCATCTTAGACTGTTTCAGAGGCCTTGCAGCAGGCTCATTGCAGCTTTAAACGCAGCTGAATTCACTCAAGGATGAACACCTCATTAGCAAGCGTCTGCCATATTCCTCCAAAAAGAGCTTAAGTCATAGAGATCGCGCCAAAAGGGAGTGAGCATCCAACCATGTCGCTCCAGCTTTAGTTCAAAGCATGTCCCAGTAAGAAGAGATAGTCATAATGGAAAACAGCTGTGTCAGCAAAATTCAATGAGGAGTGGAACAAAGAAGAGTGATTAGATGAGTCATGGGGCTCACCACCCCGTCTTAGTAGATATAAGGAAAGCATTCAGTATACGAAGGGAGATCACTTTTTTACGGGCCATAGTCTAATTTGCTGCCTCCCTGTTGATCCAGAAATGTTTTTCACCGCTCATAATAGCGCTAAGGATCTGGAATGTTGCGTCAGCAAAGCTATTTCACTCCTAGTCAGTCTATGCCCCCCACCCTGTGCTGTACACCCTCTCTCTCTCTCTCTCTCTCTCGCTCTCACTCACTCACTCACACACACACACACACTCTGGTCCAGTTCAGTAGGTGGAACTAGCTATATCTTCTGGTAATGGAAAAAATAATAATAAGAAAGACTTAGAGGAAGGTAAATTAATAACACTCTAATAACAGTAACATTAAGTTGATGTGCTAGCTTGTGGTCAACCTCTCTCCAGTCTGTCTTGTTAACCTAACTGGGCAGTACATAGCATATAGCTCTCTGTCTGTGTTTTATTTAGCAGCCACTTCCAATGCCAACAGGCAGCTGTGTTTATGAACTGTGGCTTGGAAAGATAACCACATTCACATGCGCAGGCACGGAATGACACTTGCGTTTTCCAGCAGCAACCTTTAACCTTAGAGACCAGAGGCACAGGCACTCAGAATTTTGAAACAAGACAATTTTTATCTGGTCTCTCAGTCAAGGTTTAGTTATAAGTCAGGACTAATAGGCTTCAACATTAAAAGCAATATATTGATATTGACTATTGACTATAATAAGGTTTGTGTTTACATTGTATAGCAAGAGCTGGGTAGTAGAGTAAATTGTGAGGACTGGACTAATCACCAGGCAGCAGAGCCAAGGTGTTTCAAGGGTGATGTTAACAAGAACTTTACAATAGTGGCACAGAAGTTGAAAAATAAATCAATGTAACCTGGGGTTTCATAGAATTGTCCAGTGTTGCAATTAGGTTGATCCAGCAGTGGTTTCACTTTTGGTGTTTCAACAATGCCTGTTGAGTACTGTCACTCCTCAACAGTTTGCTTCTATGATCTAACACTAGGAAGCAACACAGTTTTTATTCATAGTAGTGAAAACAAACACAAAACATTGGGAGAAAGAGGAGGAGGACATGCATGAGCCCACAAGAGAATTGAATAAATATTTTTGAGTGGCATTTCAACTTAGTAATTACTCATGTGAGATGTTAATCAGAACTGTAAACTGTAGGATAAGATGCATACAATAAATCATGTTATGTAACTCAGACAAACCAGGTTACATTTGAAATCTGATGAGTTTATGTGATAGACTAATATAATATAGAATATAAGGTAATAAAAACTCATTAAAATCAGTTTAAAATGGTCAATAAAATCACCATTTATAAGTAATTTATAAATAAGTCAGCATATAATAATTAATATGAATAATTATAATTCATAATTCACGTGAATAAGGTTAAAATGAACATTTAGGTCCTGTGAAAGAGATTAGAATGGTCAGAAACAAGGTTAAAGATACCTACCTGTCAGATGAGCTAATCTGTGATCAACATGTTTTTGAGAAATATTGTTGTGATTGATTAGTTAAGCCTGCAGAGGCTAGAGGGGGGAGCTCTCGTCACGATGCTTCATTCTCAATGCCTTGGAGGAAGCATTATGTCCGAGCATCTTTATTGATAGCCCCTTTTAGTTAGAAAATGCGGCACATTTGCAGCCAGGTAAAGGCTGCAATCTGCTGTCTTGTCTATGTGAAACGGAGGTGTAATATTCCTCCTTTTCAAAAAAAGCCGCCACTGGGGTAGGCGTAAACATGTGACGTGACGTGAAGCACGAAGTTGGACGTGAACAGTGATGTACAACATATGCGTTGGAAGAATATTTAGCCCCGTGACACCAGTGTCAGTTTCAAAACAACAATGGCGGGAGAACAAGAAACACTGTGGTCCAATACATTGCGCATTTTTGGATCCCTTCAATCGCGAATGCAGTTGCTATGGTTTTTAGGTTATCAAATGGCAATGCTTGTAATGGAAGACACGAGCGAACAACCTTTTTCTACAAGACAGCTACAGAGACCGAGGAGACGCCGGGTCAGGGGGCATTTCGAGGCTGAACAGCGATTGGAGCTTCGACACCACCGTAGACTGAGATGTTCAGTGATTCTCAATCAATTGCCATTGATGTCTGAAAGAACGGTGTGGAAGCTAGATAGACCACAAGGGCCAGTGTTTTGGTCGAATGCCCTCAACCATTTCAATGATGTTGAGTGGCGGAAGCATTTCCGTATGTCGCGACGTACATTTGAATTTGTGATGGGACTTGTTGAGCCACATCTGAGGTGCAAAACAACAAACTGGCGACAGCCACTGGAGCCTCGAGTCAGACTTGCCATTCCGTTGTGGTGGTATGCTACCCCGTCAGAATACAGATCGATCAGCTGTATTTTTGGCGTCGGAATTGCCACTGTGTGCATTATAGTGCGTGAAGTTAGCGCAGTGTTGAAGACGCTCCTTTGCCACTTTGTTTATATGCCGAGTGGGACTCGTCTTCGAGAAACAGTCCACGGTTTTGCTGCACAGGGGTATCCGATGTGTGCAGGTGCCATAGATGGCACACATATCCCTATCATCACGCCAAGACACGACCCAGCCTCTTACTACAACCAAAAGGGCTAGCATTCCATTGTCCACCAAGCTGTTGTTGATCATAACTTCTGGTAAGAATTACTCATTATTAGCTTACAAATAAATTGTTATATTAGGCTACTGGGCTGAACCACTTCACAAAGCATTCCCATGTAAATCCACCAAAATAGCGTTTATTAATATATTATCTGTACTACCATTAAAGCTTTACAGACTTGTACGTGGGATGGCCTGGCCGTATGCACGATGCTTGAATTTTTGCCAACTCCTACATCTTCAAAAGGGTCGAAGAACAACAGGGAGGATACCTCTTTCCACGTGAGGTAAGTTTGCTTGTCATAGGCTTTTGTACATTTCTATAGCTCAGGTTTAAGTTGTCTAGGAGCAGAGACAGCATATTCAACATTTATGGAAGTACAACTCTGCCTATGCACATTGT
This sequence comes from Pagrus major, assembly GCF_040436345.1. Taxonomy (NCBI): domain Eukaryota; kingdom Metazoa; phylum Chordata; class Actinopteri; order Spariformes; family Sparidae; genus Pagrus; species Pagrus major. The sequence goes on along the minus strand of NC_133235.1, from coordinate 4,068,443 downwards.
AATAAGCTCTTCTGTTACTCAAGTCAGTAAGCTAACTCTGAATGGCTTATATCATATAATATAGCAGTTACTGGATAAGGTCTGTAATTGTGTGACTTGGGCTCTTGTTAATGTGGCTGATGAAGGGTTTCACCAACCACCGTGCACTCACGCCACAAGAGCGAAATTTTAACTTCCGCTTGAGTTCAGCAAGGATGGTGGTGGAAAATTCCTTTGGACGTCTCAAAGGTCGTTGGAGGTGCCTGGCTAAACGACTAGATATTGCCACCGCTTCAGTATCTGATGTTGTACTCGCCTGTTGTGTTCTCCACAACATATGTGAGATCCATAAAGAAGCTGAAGGCCAGAGATGCCCGGTTCCTGGCCAGGTTGCTTATCAAGATCCACAGGCACACACCAGTTACCAAGCTATCCGGGAAGCTGTTATGTCAATTCTCTGAACTGTGCCAATTCTGTTTGACATTTTGTGGCTGCTGTATGTTTTCTGTGAATAAAAATACACTCAAAGGATTCACATGGAAGTGTTGTATGATAACTTGCAAATGTTTTTAGTTAGTTGTTATCACAATCAGCCCTACTCTCAGAGGAGTTAATCATGTGTTTGTACCTGAGGGGGAGAGGATTTGGTAGGGAGACTGCAGGTGGAGACCACAGAATGTTTAGACCAAAAGTAAGCAGGTGCCATTTCAGGAATATTTTTAATACCAGTCTAACTGTAGAAAAGATTTCAGTGAAATTATGGTTTTGCCACATTGTCCCTAGTTGTGAGCCAGAAAACATTTGTCCAGAGTAGTTCATCCCACCATTCAACACCACATTTAAGTGGAGAATACAATATTCTATCATATAAAAATAGTAGCCCATTTTAGCCCTCTGCTCAAGACAATTGTCACCTGTATAGGCTATGCAGCCTTGAATGCCAAGCTATTATGTTCTACTTGTCATAAAAGAAAGCTGTCTTCTTGTCAAACAATGATGCAGCCATATTTTAATGAGCTGCATGCATGCACCTGATAAATGTGCCTGTACATTTCTCATGTCTGTTCATGTGTTGACGGCATAGGTGACCTATTGTAATGTGAATGAATTGAATACACAGAATGTTTAAATTAGGTTTTTTTTATTATTCAAGCTGCACTGGCATGCAAGAATGACAAGATTAGATCTCAGTGTAACTTTTTACAAGTGCAGAAAAGCCAACAGTGCAAGGTCCTGGTTCAGTGCAAAGAACTATTTACAAGACATTTACAAAACTGATCAGTTTTCGTTTAAAAAAAACAAGTTACGTGCAAGGTGTGCGGAAAAGCCTAGTCCAGCTGCTGCAGGTAGGAGGACGAAGAATCCTCTGAGGGGTGGCAGCGAAGAATAGGAGTACCGAGGCACAGGTGGACGGTAATGATGGGAGGTGCTGTGTTGTGCTGCGTGTGCTGCATGTGGGGCCGCAGGTGTTTCCCGGGTCATCATCTCCCGCAGAAGAGCAAAGTCGTTCTGCATTCCCCGGTGCATGTCTCTGAACAAATTGGAGAGTGAGCTAAACTGTTCAGACCCCGCACGCATCTCTGCCTCCTGTGTCAACCTCTCTGCCTCCCGCATTGCCTTCTCTCCCTCCCATCTTTTCTTCTCTTCCTCCCGCTCGGATCTCCATTGCTCTTCTTCCCTCTCCAGCCGCGCCTACTCCTTCTCCGCATCCTTATGGTCCATGGTTGTCAGGAGATCTTTAATTTCTTCGGCCACGGCCTGGGCTTTGGTGGTGGTCTTCCTTTTTTTGGACAGGGGTGGCGCTTGCTCTAAAGAATAATAATAACATATTTGAAATTAGCAAACACGTCAGTCGTAGGCATCCATTACATATGTCTAACGTAAAGTCAAGCGAACACAACAGTCAGAACACACCGAAAGGCTAAAAACATTTACCTGTTTGGCTTTTGGAAAGGCTTTCGCCGCTCTGGCTGCCAGCATCGTCCCTTTCCTCATCTGACCTGCTTCTTATCCCGGCAAAAGCCACATCGGCTAAGCTCCTTGGCGACCTTTTCATTCAAAATACCATCTTTCACAGTCCCCGTGATCTGGTTATTGACGATTCTCTCGGCTGTGATGGTAAGCATCTCCCAGATCTCAGCGGCTTTCCAGTTGCTCATCTTGACGTCCGCAGATGAAGTGATGAACTGACTGCTATGATCAGCTGTTTCCTGCTTTTAAAACTCCCAGCTGTGGGTTGCACAACAGTGCACGTCATCAACACCTCCACCCATGTCACGCAATTGCCGGGACATCGACGACTTGGATTTACATAGCAATGGAGGTGGCAAAAAGTGTACCCTCCGAGGCGTCATATTGGTGGACCAAAACAGACCCCCAATATACCGCGGTCTGTCTCAATTTGCGGACCTAGCCACAAAAAGGACAGCCAAATTGGCAGGTTGCTGTCCAGTATAAAAACACTTAATATTTCCCTTTTCAAGGTGCAACATACATTTTTATTAGGGCTGTCAAAGTTACGCAAATTCCTCTCAACACTGTAGATTTTTTTTACGCGTGATTAACGCATGAAAGCACATTATGACCCTCGGCCCGCCCCGTAGTTTGGGAAATCAGGAAGCAATGCAGCAGTAACGTTGTGGATGGCAAGCAGAAAAAACCTCCTTGAGCAGAAATGGATAAAGAAAAGGGTCTTTTTAAAGGCAAGTTCAGCTTCTAAGTCCTGCCAGATGGTTCTCTTGACAAGAACAAATTTATTTACATATTCTGTCGATGTGAACTGAGTTACCACCGGAGTACGCCGAGTCTCAAATACCTCTTGCTGGCCAAGCACACAACTGATGCAGAGGGCCCTCCCCCCCCTCGCCAAAGGCAGACCATGCTGGATAGTTTGCGACTGAGACGCTTGAACAACTCTACATGAGACAAACCTTCAACAGTGATCGCTAAATGGGTGGCTACAGCTTGCAGGCCGATTAGCATTGTTTGGTTAACCTTTACAAAGTGTAAAGTTGAACTCTACATTGTTTTAGTATTACTAAGGAATGTTACATTCAAAAATGAATGAATGAATGAATGTTATGCTTTCAGCATATTTTTTGAGCATGCCGTACCTTTGAGGTTATTCTAGAGAATATTCTGGACAGTATTTGTCATTCCTAATAAAATTTAAACCTTGCACTAGTCTGTTATCCTGGTGTTACACTGTGATCGGGCTTACACCAATTACATTACTTGGCAGTCATCTTGCTTTTTAATAAGTCAATAGTACAATGACGGCTGCAATGACAGGAGGTGTCTACTCCGTGCAGCGGCAGGGCCAGCAACAGAGCTGCAGCACAGAGTAGCAGGAGTCACATTTAACTTACGGACACGTGTGAGTTCTGACTTTCCTAACAACTATGGAACTCAGAGCTTACACATTCAGAGCATACACTCTGTAAGGACACTCCTACTCAGAGTTTAAAAGCCTCCAACTCCCCTCCAGGTAGTTAGAACTGAAGATGCCTCTTGGATGAGAGGTGATGGTCTTCAAGAAACTGAAACAAGTCCAGTTGCCTACGATACAGCACTTACCCAAAGATTCCACTGGATGCATGTCCGCTGCGTTACGGCTCCGGTCCGATTTTGCTCCTTTGTTCGTCGTCTGGGAACCCCCACCAGCTGCGTTTTGAGTCCGCCACAGCGCAACACCGCTGGACAGCTGGAGTTATGAAACTGAGGAATTTCCGCGATAATTACATAATCACGCACAACTGCAGTTATACATATGTGTTACAAACACAACAACGCGAAGCGTTCCCGACCGAAGGATTAGAAGAAGAGCTTGTATTTGTCTCTTTTTTTAGGTTTTTGTGCTGTCATTAACATGGAGTGTTTTATTTTGAAAATTACCGGATGTCATGTTGTTGTTTCATGTCTGACTTCCTGTCTGCTGAATTTGGCTGAATTGCTGCATTTTGCTTCAGCATCCGCCAGAAATAGAAGTCCTGCGTATCTGCTCCGCAAGGCTGCGGACTGCCGGAGCGGGGACGGAGCAGAGACGCAGCGCAGCGGACCTGGTGGAAGTTAACACATAGACTAGAGTGAAACCTAACAGCTCCGCTGCTGTGGCGGAGCCATAACGCAGCGGACACGTATCTGGTGGAATCGAGGGGTTAGAATTACCATGGTTACCTGGATGACTGAGAATCTTCATCAACATGATTCTGGTGTAAAAAATATTTTACTGAAAAACTGGTTAAACTGATGGATACAGTTACACACCCCGAAACTGATGGGATTACAGTTCCCACGTTCAAAAGTCCTGTTCAATTTGAGCTAAAACTTGTATTGGAGTATGTGCAGGAGAACTTCTTAACTGCCAAAGAACTGGCTGGTAGAATAGAGTCATTTAACTATGACTACACTGAGTTATTTGATGGAAGTAACGATTTGGGCCTGAACGCCATACAGTCCTGGTGTTTGTTGCGTAACATGCCATTGATATTTGGTGATCTAGTGCAGAGAGATGATGAGTACTGGCATCTCTTAATGTTGCTTCTGCAGATGGTGAATATGGAATATTGTGTTTTTTCCAGTCCTAACGGATGGTATGACCATTTTTCTGAAACACATTTTTGTTGAGCATCATCAGCTTTTTAAGTGTGTGTTTATTGCTAAAAACCTCTTGCCTAAGCATCATTTCATGACGCAATATCCTCGATGTATAAGGAATATTGGACAAATTCTGCACATGAGGCGTTACGAGGCAAAGCAATAACTTTTTCAAGACCCAACTTAAGAGTTTCAAAAATATCACAAAGACATTGGCCAAAAAGCACCAAAGATACATGGCCTTGTATTGGGAATCTTTTAGCCTGTGCAAATTAACTATTGGTCCAGCAAAGCTAGTGCAGCTTAGGAAACTGAAAGAAGGCCCTGAAATTGCTGTAAAGCACTATGGCACGGAATATCACCCTGGCTTATTAGCAAGTGTTGAGGTAGCTGATGAGATACCAGTATTTTGTAAAATCAGGACTCATATTGTGAAAGATGAACAAGTTATACTTACTGGCTCAGGTGTAGAAACCATTTGTTTTGATGAACATTACCATGCGTTTAAAATTTTGTTTAAACCATTCCAGGCACTTAAGGTGTTCAATGTTCAAGAGTTGCTCTACTTCAAACCAGTGGATGTTCAAATTGCATATGGACCAACAAATTCTTCCCTTTTTTTTAGCTCCATATTGCCATCTACCTATAGACAACTTTCTATCATATGCCACCATACTGATAAACCCAACCCAACCTAGATCTTTACAATTGAGCCACTAGGGCTGTCACTTTTCTTAAAGGAGAGATTAGCCAATTTTCAATCTATCTCAGTCAATCTGCATGTAGTGTGAAAAATGCCTGCTGTTGTTGCAGATGTTCTCTGGGGCACTGCACAGCTGCGAAATCTGTTGTTCTTCCAGCACCAGGGACGTCATATGACGTTTACAGTACCCAAGAGACACAGAGAATATCTGCAACTGCTGCCGTTTTTAATACTATATACGGATAGATTGAGATAAGGTGGCAAGTCCAAATTCCAGTAGTAAATCTAACTGCACTCCAATTTGGAACTGAAACATATAGTTACAGATAGAATATTTTAAAGGCATCTTAACATGTTTGAACAGTATTTCAAATGATAAATGACAATCCTATGAATTTATTTTTTTGCACTTGAGTTGGCAAGTGTTTTTCCCAGTAGCAGTACAATGTATGGAGGCAACAGATAGTTAGATCCTCTAAAGCCAAATATGTCTCACCACTGAAGGAAAAAAAAAAATATCTGAATTTGGCCAACTGCTAAAGTAAACACAAACACACATGAAGGCAGGCACACTCTCACATCACAACTAATTCAGTGGCCAATTTAATATTTTTGCTCAAATTGCTTGGTAGATGCCAGATGATGGTGAAGTTTGTTCGAGGTTGAAAATGGCTGGAATTATCCTCCAATGTGTGTATCCTCTGAAATGTACTTTACACACTTATTTTATAGTGTTAGAAGAGTATAGTTAAGATTTTACAATTTTAAATATACCATGTCTTTTAAGAACAATGGTGTTTTTCTTTCATCTTATAAACTGAAAGTGAAGTTTAATAGGCGTTATGCCAAACCAAACTGAGGAAGTTATGGAGAGAATCTTCTCATAAAGAGGAGCATCACGGTCTGCAGCAGGCATTTCGTGGAAACCGATATCATTCCGGGCGGGCGACGACAACTGAGAGAGGGGGCTGTACCGGTGTTGTTTGAGTGGAATGACTACACACTGCCGCCAGCGAGACCGAGTGTTTGGGAGAGGGTGCAGCGTCCAGAGGATGATGCAGAGGAGGAGATGGATGTGAGTACATGGCTCAAGCGCCATGACTATAACGCACGCCCAGAGCCATCAGCGCTGGATGTGGCATGTGAGAAAATCGAAGCACAACAAAAACAGATAAACGAGCTGCAAAGGAGACTGGAGGAGATGTCACTGACGCAGTCATTCGGTTTAGAGAGATATAAGGCTTCAGATGACGACATACGATTTTACACCAGGTATGTGTCCAGCAATAAATCTGATAAAGATTCTTTCTATGAGCCTGAGTGTTGTGTATACAGTGCAAGGGGGTGGGGCATAAGACCCATTAAGATAGAAGCAGTCATGTAAATTTTGTATTTATTTATTTTATTTATTATTAATTTGCACAATATTATAACCAAGCTAGCAAAATAATTAAAATACATTAAACATGATGTGCAGGTGAGATTAAAAAACCTGGAGAGTTTTATAGAGGATATCTCATAGACATAACATAGAAACATAAAATCAAGAAGCAAGAGTAATTCAAAACACAACAACTTTTGGATTGTTCTTTTTTATCAATTGTACTGAAGTCACGTATAGGCTACTGGATTATTCTTTGATAAATTACAAAGTAATAGGCCTAATTTCTATTGATGTTTCAGGTTTGCCAGCTATCGTCACCTGCTTGCTTTCTGGACTCAAATAGAACCAGCAACGAGGAGACTTGTGCGTGCTGGTACACAGCCATCCTCCAGCCCAACTGCAGCTTCTGTGAAGGCGGCTGATCCACCCCGTCAACCGGTAGGTTAAATTTATAAATCAATTTTGTTATTATGTTATTTTGTTATTAAAAACAGCTTGCTATACTAACGCTTCTATACTGAAGATTTTTTATGTGTTATCACAGTCTTGGATATGTCAAAGATTAGTAAAAGAAATTAGTTTTGATGCATTAGTTTTTGTGTAGTATCAGATTTGAACTTTTTCACCTTAATTTACTCTTCGTGGATGTTTTTGCCACATTGACTGCCATTATAACCATATGTTTTGATTGCACAGCCATAACAGGATATAATGTGCATCAGCAACACACACACACACACACACACACACACACACACACACACAGGTGTGTGCATTACCTAATAGGTAATGTCTAATATAGGTAATACCTATATTGGAAAAATAAGTATGTTAGACTACAAAGAACTATAATGCAAATGGAAATGTTCTATAAGAATCTGTCTTTTTCCTGAAGGTCCACCCCCAGAGGCAGGGGCCACAGAGGTGCATAACTTCTTTGCAAGTTGTGTTGAAGAGGAGGAGAGGGAGGAGGATAGTGGCGATGCGGAGTCATGGGGCCGCCAGTTGGTGCTACAATACATGAGTGACTCTAAGTTGACACGCTTCCAGTCTCTTCTCGACTTCTGGCAGGAGAGGTCAGGTGGGCTAGTGCTAGTTGCCAAGAGGCTGCTGGCAATCCCAGCAACAAGTACTCCTTCTGAGCGTAGTTTCAGTGTTGCTGGGAGACTGATTGAGGAGAGGCGTTCCACCCGAAATCTAGAAAATGTTGATGCACTTTTGTTCTTACATAGCAACATATAAGGTTCCTGGACTCAATGTGTTAGATGATTTGAATAGTTAGCCCTAATTAGTTTCTGGGCAGTGTTTTCTTGCAAATGTGTTCAAATGTGTGATATGGCAGTTGTATTTTTATTTAGTATGTGAATTATGAACTGCTCAATAAATTAGTAAAATGCAACATTATATGTTCTGTTTGGGTTTATTCAACTAAGGTAGGCATGGTGTGACCCATGTATTGTTTTCTTGTTTGTTGTCAGCAAACTCTCTCTCTCTCTCTCTCTCTCTCTCTCTCTCTCTCTCAATTCAAATTCAATTCAATTCAATTCAATTCAAAGGGGTTTTATTGGCATGAAACAACAATGTTACCAAAGCATCAAAACACAACTTGTCCAAACATTCGGACAGAACATAACAAATAACAACACAAACACAACACCAAGATTGATTTACATTAATTATATATACAGTATATAAACCTATTTTTACAACAAATCAAAAATAGAGAACACAATAAGTTTAAATGTAGGTGCATGCTGGAGGGACAGAGTGGGACATGTTCCCTTCCTCTGACATACCTCCTGATGTGCTTGCTGCTGTTCTTGGTGGAGATGGTGCTATAGTATTCCCATTGACATCAGAGATACTGCCAAAAAAAAAAGTGGGTTCGGCAAACATTCTTGATACTCATAATTTTTTGAATTTCCCTTTGAGGATGAATAAAGTAATTTTCTCTTATCTTAACACCTGTGATAAGTAACTATTAGACAAGTACCTCTCTACACAGAAACTTGCATACATCTCCAGACTGTGCGTAGGATTCAACTGGCTACAGATGGGGCAGGAAGCCATGGAGGACAATGCGGCTGTGGAACATGTGTTCATCTTCACAGAATAGATAGAAAACAATAGGTGTTATTCAGCTATTTTCCCCAAAAATAATGTTAAAAGTTTATCTGCTCTCCAGCTGTGGAACAAGAGAAAGACTGACACACACTGGAGTCAGTGTATGCCTGAGTGTGACAGATCCATGATCAAATAATTACCAGTTATATGGATCAAGAAGCTTAGGACAGAATAATTACTTTACAAATGCTTTTTAAATAATTTGCTTATAGTAATCAAGTAGTCCACTTTCAGTAATCATTTTGGGTCTTCTCGTACATGAAAACATATGGAAAACACATTAAAACCACCATTATTTTATTTTTTAAAACTTTATACAAGCGACTGCTGCACGATGCAGCCTCAGCAGTCGCGTTGCCTCGCAACATGTCTGCTTCCAGCTCGTTACCTGAGACACGCTGCTGCCTGATCATGACGGGGAGAAAAGAAAGTCATTCTCTCTCAATGAAAAACATAGTCGTCACGAAGCTAACATATACACATGAATTAAACACAGTACAGACAGACAGTACAGACAACGCATATCAAGCAGCTGCTCCAGCGTTTGAAACAGCTGTACTGTATTTTAAACAGTCAATAAAATTCCGTAAACAGTGAAGCTGTCTGTTTCATTACTTTATATTCATGTAATAAATATACAAATGCCAATCAGTTGGTAATCTGCATGATAAATGAAGAACAATAACAATTTGGTAATCATAATAATCTGTTTAGTGATCAAATTGACCCAGACAAACGTGATCACTATAAGTGGATTCCATTGTATATAAAACAGGCAAGAGCATACTCCACAAACTCCACAACCAATAACAATAATTACTGAGAAGAAAGAAAGACAGTATGGGATTTTCAAGCTAGTTTTACTGAAGATGTATTTACATCTTTAGAGGATGTGGATGTTGTGGCCGTGACGGCATCAGTATCATCAGCTGACGAGTTATACACGGAGACACACTCAACATCTGAGTTAGAGTCCCGGTCCTGGTTACACAACAATTAAAATAGGTTACTCAAATACTCAATGTCATCATGAAGGCCAAATGAAATGTAAGAATGCAACTTACTTCACAGTCTTTGTTGTCTGTACAATTGCCACAGGTTGCCTTTGGCATTTTAGAAAATTCTGAGGCATTTGTGGCAAGGGGGGGTAACATCTAATTCACTCTGTAATGGGGCTATGTATAGCATGTTTTTTCCACCGTTTGATGCCCTCTTCAATTGAGCGGTGGTGTAGTCTTCCACCTGGGGGCTGACAACTGTCAGCCGCCTTCGTCCACTTCCCCCTGAAACATAAAAATCACAGTCAACACTGAAGTTTGCTGATGACATGACTTAGGGTGCAGCAAGAATAAATTACACAATTGTAATGGAAGCACAAAAAGTAGCTTGGGAATTTAAAAAATAATACTGCCAAATAAAACTGTACAAACATTATGCACATTTAGGTTTCTGATGTGAACAACAGCAATGCACTACAGTATGACAATAAATAGACTTCAAAGTCTAAAAACCAAAAGTGCTATATATTACTTCAGTGGATGTGTTTACCCGCAGCCTTGTAAAACATCCAGGAGCGTTTCAGGCTCTGGAGTTTAGGGTACTCGTGGTAAAGTACTGCAGATATCTACAGAAAGACAGTAACATGGCAAACATTGATCGTCAACTTAATGGTTGATGATGACAAAACTCATTTAATGTCTATGTCTTTTTTGAGGTTTGCTTAAAATCACTTCAACTTGATGATTGCCACGTGTACATGAATAGGTTTGCATATGACAACCAGTCATTAGCCTAATATAAGGCTACCTGCTGCACTACAGGTCTTTTTCACAGTGTACATTTTGGCTTGTCACAGTAGGAAATACACAGGTGTTGTAGGGAATTTTGAGGCTGGCTGGTACAATGTGAATATTGGCTGCAGCACTTTGTATTTACACCCATTACTGCACATTTTTGTTTATTTCTGTGACACATTATAGATAATTCAGAACAAAATCACTTGGAAAAGGGAGACTGTCTGTACATGGCAAGAATTTTGTTTGTGAGAGAAAAACTGAAATCGAAGAACATTGGTAGATGTAACAGGTTCTCTTAAATCACTCAAGCCTGACACTTAATACAAAGCTGTTCATAATAGTGGTCCTTGCACAAGGTCTGCTGTTTTTTTAAATACCATAAAATTACAGTCTGTTATGCTATGGAAACTGCATCTGAACTTATGACTAATATACAGTAAAGTGATTGGTATAAAACACTACTGCACCTGACCTGATCATGAGCTGCATCCTCTGGCAATGAGACCCTTCTCATAACTAGCCCTGCCTGGCAAAACCTTAGCTCCTAGTCTCCTTTTGGAGTCACAGTTGCAGGACAGGGAAGGACATAAAACTGAAAACACTGCAATTTGCAAGTGGTGGGGTTGCAAACCTCCTCTTTCCCCTGAAAAGACCTGGAAACGATCTGTGACAAACAATAAGGGATTAAAACAATATTTACAATTACCATGGGTCATATTTTTACATATCACTCAGTTCTATTTATTGATACAACTCTACAAGGCCACTCCAATGTAATATGTATTAGATTTCCAAATTGTGCGTGTGCGTGTACAGAACTGCAACTTTAAACTATTAAACTACCTTTGCATTTCTGATGACACTGATGTTTGCATAGTGGTGGCTGTCCTGGATGAAGGGTTGAAGATGGCAACTGCCCTGTGTGGAGGATTGAAGTCAGTGCTGCTCTTGGTGAGGGGTTTGCAGATGCTCCCAAGATTTTGTTGGATGAGTGTGATCAGGTTTCTGGCCACACTCTCCACATCCTTCTCTGGGCCTGGACTCTGATCCTACAGAAACAAGACAAACACAAGTTTTAACTCAAATAGCGACATTTTTAACTAAGATTATTATGAAGAACAGACAATTCCAGATAGCTAAGTTCACATGTATTATATAATAGTGGAGCTGTGCACAGAGCCCATTAGTCAAAGCATTAAAATGTTAAATATTTGGGTCAGTAATGATCAGTCTATTAAAAATAGTGATAAATAAATTTGAGAAATATTAACATCAATGTTACACTGTACACAGTACAGACAGATGATGATGTTAAGTGAAAAAATAAACGTTGCACAAAAACAACAAAACCAAAACAGACATGGAGAGGATTATTTCAGGGGCACAACTTGTTTAACCCTACCGTTAAACCGTTCAACCAAAGGTTGTTTAACGGTAGTTAAACAGTAACTAGACTGACAGAAAACCTAATGTAGCAAGGGTTTATATCAACTTTCAGTTAGGCTATAGCATGAAGAACAAATCCGCCTTCTCCGGATACTATAACACGGTGTAACAATGTTGCGGGTATTGATATTGTATCATATCACCATCTCCACTTTGTAAAAATAAGCTAGCTAGTAACGTAGCAACCTAGCAGAAAACACACAAACATAACTTACCAGAGACTTTTAGCTCCCTGGCGATCTCCCTCCAGGCAGCTGCCACCTTATTGACATTTTTGTAGTGAAATGAGGAGGTATCGTACAGGTAGCTCCTCATTTCAACCAACTGAATCAGCTGCTCCTCGTCCATGGCGCTGTCAATGCGAGCGACAGAAATATAGAAACCGGGCGTCGGGCTCTAAACGGCGCATCGCGTCACGCTGCGTCGCGCGCGGCCAGTTAGCACATTCAATTCATTCAGCTGTCGCTCGCCCGTGTCGCATCCAGTTAGGACACGGTGTTACAGGGTTACATTCTCTGCTTCCATTTGATCCACAAAAGCCAAGAAAGGCTGCCAGGTTGCATAGAATTTCAAAACAGACCCTTGTAGAGAGTATCTTATTTTTTCTAGCTTCAGATGTTGCATAGTCTCTCTAATCCAGTGGGAATATGAAGGAGGAAAAGGGTCTTTCCATCTGAACAGAATCAGACGTCTGGCCAGTTTGTACACTACTGGCCACCACATTGGACTTAGAATTACTTAAATTCATAGCCTGCGGAGTGACACCAAATAGAGCAGTAAGAGGGGATGGATCTATCGGCTCTATTAATATTTTAGAGACAGTATAAAAAATTGACTGCCAGAAGTGGTGTAGTTTTGGACATGTCCAAAATGTGTCTAATAGAGTTGCATGAGCTTGCTTGCATCTATTGCAGGTAGGCTTTAACTCCGGTCTAATTTTAGACAGCCTAACCTTTGACCAGTGGAGAGGGTGCACTATCTTGAATTGTACAACTGTATGCCTTTGACAAATAGATGATGTGTGAATCCTCCTAATAACTTTCTGCCATACTGCATCTGGGATCTGTTCATTTAAATTCTCTTCCCATTTGTGTTTGAGATAATCTAAAGTTGACAAGTTAAATAGATTGAGAAGGCCATATATCTTCCCTATAATCTGCTTTAAGTTTTTCCCCAGCTTGAAGATGGAGTCTAACAAAGATACACAGGGATATAAAGGGAAGTAGTTGGAATGTGAGGCTATACAATTTCGCAATTGTAGATATCTAAAGAAGTGGGATCTAGGAATATTAAATCTATCTACTAGTTGTTCAAAAGATGCAAAGTTATTGTCAACATATAGATCCTGTAATGAATGTATCCCACTCCTGGACCACACACCAAAGGCTCCATCCGACACCGAAGGAGGAAACATATGATTTTTGTTATCGGACCAAAAAGGGAGAGGCTGTTGAGAGTAAATGATCTCCTGAACTGATTCCAGATTTTTACTGTGAGCCACAACAGGGTTAAGGGTATAATACGAGATGGGCTTTGCTAGTGGGAGTTCATTGCACAATAAAGCTGGTAAGGAGGAGGGTCCACAGGAGGTACGTTCCAAGGTTAACCATTTAGGGGTGTTTGAGTTGTCTATATCTGACATCCAAAACATCAGTGCTCTAATGTTGGCTGCCCAATAATAAAACAAAATATTGGGAAGTGCCATGCCACCCTGAAGACGTGGTCTGTGCAATATGCATTTCCGTATACGTGGGTTTTTTTTGTTCCAGATAAAGGTTGATATGAGTTTGTCTATGGAGCTGAAGAAGAATTTGGTCAGAAATATGGATAGGTTCTGAAACAGATAAAGGAACTTAGGTAATACATTAATTTTGATGGTATTGATCCTTCCACTCAGGGAAAGGGGCAACAGATCCCAACGTTTAATGTCCTGTTTCAGACCATCTAACAGGGGCAGAAAATTAGCCTTATATAGGTGTTTGTAATTATGTGTAAACCAAATTCCCAGATATTTAAATTTTTTTGTGTTTATTTTAAAAGGGGTTGAATTGAGAGAGATGTTTTCTGCAGATACGTTGATCGGCATTAATTCACTTTTTTGAAGATTTATTTTATAACCTGATATTTTGCCAACATTTTTCAATGTGCCCAGCAGTTTAGGGAGACTTAACAAAGGATCTGAAATATACAGCAGCAAATCATCTGCATAAAGTGATACTTTACACTCTAATCCCCCTCTATCGATTCCCTTGATATTAATATCTTGTCGAATAGCTAATGCTAGTGGTTCTATGGCAATTGCAAATAAGAGCGGAGACATTGGGCAGCCTTGTCTGGTGCCTCTTTGCAGTTTAAAGTAGGGAGAGAGGTTATTGTTGGTACGTACTGCTGCCACAAATTTTTCAAGAGTGTAAAAAAGGTAGTCCCACTCCACTCTGTCAAAGCTTTTTCAGCATCAAGAGATAGTAAAATCTCTGGATTGTCGGATGGAGAGGGACTATAAAGGATATTAAGAAGGCACCTAATATTAAAAAATGAATGTAATATCGGTCTTTCATGAAGCCTGTCTGATCAGCTGAAATAATCGAAGGAAGAGCTACCTCAAGACTTTGGGCCAAGAGCTTTGCAAGGAGCTTTACATCTGTATTTAAAAGGGAAATCGGATGATATGAACTACAGTGAAGGGGATTTTTATCTTTCTTTAAAATAAGGGAAATGGTTGCCTCTCGCTTTGTTGGAGGGAGTGAATTTGAAGAGAGTGATTCCTTGAAGACTGATAAAAGGAGAGGGGCAAGTGTTACTGAAAATGTCTTAAAAAACTCTGATGGATAGCCATCAGGCCCCGGAGATTTGCCACGTTGCATCTTCCAAATCACCTCTGTGACCTCTTCAACGGAGATATCATCCTCTAGCACCTTGGCTAGCTCAGGATCTATTCTGGGAACATCGAAATTGCAAAAGAACTCATCTAATGCGGACACATTCTCTGGTGATTCAGAGGTGTAGAGGCAGGAATAATAGTGAAAAAATCAAGAATTTATTTCCAGATGTTCTGTGTGTTTTAGATCTTTTTCATCACTTATCTCCGATATATACTGATTGGCAGTCTTCTGACGTAACTGATGTGCTAAAATTTTCCCTGCCTTTTCTCCATGCTCGTATGAACTATGTCTGGACTTTAAAATGAGGTTCTCTGCTTGGCGCGTCGAGAGGAGGTCAAACTCTGTTTTAAGCAATAGGTGTTGTTTGAGTATATTGTCCGAGGGCGAGTGGCTATACCTCATATCCAGTTTAAGAATATCATCTGTCAGCTGCTTAAGGTGCTTGTTGGCTTTCTTCCGCATTGCACAGTAAGAGATAACCTGTCCCCTTAAGTATGTCTTCAGCGATTCCCACACTGTGGAGAATGACATTCCCGGTGTCTGATTGTGGGCGAGAAAGAATTTAATTTCTGCGTTAATAAAATTTACAAAAGTATCTTCTGAGAGAAGTAATGGGTTAAGTCTCCATGGACGATAGCTGGAATCTGCACTGGGAATGCATAACTTCATATTCAATGGAGCATGATCAGAAATAACTATAGACTGATATTCACAGGCAGTTACCATTAGAAGGAGTTTCTTATCAATAAATAAATAATCTATCCGTGAGAACATTTTGTGGACTGGGGAAAAAAAGGAATAGCCCCTAGATGTAGGGTTGAGGAAACGCCAGACATCAACTACACCATAAGCCCGAAGAAAGAGCTGGATCGTTTGTGCCGACTTTGATTCGGATAAAGTTTTAGAGGAGCTACGGTCTAAATTTGGGGAAAGTACACAATTTGTATCCCCACCTAGAATGAGGTGATGTGAATCCATGTTAGGGATTCGAGAGAAGGTGTTAATAAAAAAGGTATGATCATCCCAATTAGGGGCATAAATGTTAGCTAAAATAACTGGGAGTCCGTACAGTCGACCTACTACAATAATATATTGCCCCGTAGGGTCTGATACAGTGCCAGACATTACAAAAGGAATATTCTTTCTAATAAGGATTGCTGCTCCCCTTGCTTTAGAACCAAAGTTGGAGTGATATGATTGACCTATCCATCCACCTTCTCAATCTATGTTGGTCAGTAGTGTGGAGATGAGTCTCCTGGAGGAATGCAATGTCAGCTTTAAGATGACTAAGATGTGTTAATACCCTCCTGTGTTTAACAGGATGGTTCAGAGACTTCACATTCCAACTTACAAAGTTAACTATGCACCCTGAAATCATTCCTAAATTACTTGTATTAGCCATTAGGAGTCATGATGGTCAATATTCTGTAAGTACATCCCAAATCCTCAACAAGACAGAGTTTAAAACATGGAAGATAGTCAAAAATACAACCAAATAAAATAGGTCTGGTAGGTTCCCAACCCCTGCCACCTAACTGAACACGGCGGCTACAATACCCTTCGTAAACACAACCACACATTAAGTGATGGTAATGGGGAACAACTTAGTGTCAAGTAGGCTGGCTCAACAAGTCTTTAAGCGACTATTAGTGCCCGTGGAGCAATATCTCGTGTAATAAAATAAAAATAAAAATTAGATAAGAGTAAGTAAGAAAATGGGACTCTTCAATGATGCAGGCCATTGAAATGCAACAAAGGTAGGACAAATGAGTTTTCATATATCAACAGGCAGGTAAACAAAATATCAAGAACAGAGTTTATTCATTGCATAAGCCATTTCTCATATCTCTTGTGCATGCTCATTCTACTAAATCAATTAAACTAAATGTATTTCCCTTTCTGTAGCATGGAGCCATCAGAGGAACCGGGCCCCTCAACATTGCAGGTGTACGACCCTCAGCCTGAAACATCAGAGTTCAGCCTGCCCGCTGCTGCTGCTGCACCGACACCATCCCTGCAGGACAGAAGATTGGAGTTGACAATGATGTCTTCAGACAGCAGAAAAAAGTTCTATGCCTACAGGGGGAGTACTATCGACTGAAAATTGAGCTCCTAAAAAATAAATCCAATGACAAATAGATATTGCGTCTTTGTGAGTAATATGTGTCGTGTATTTAACTATTGTAGGTGATGTGTAGTAAACTATGTGGTACATTAGTTCAATGCAGTCACAAGTTTTCAAATTACATATACTGTAACTTGCCTGAAATGTAAATTGTGGGGTCTGTAAGGCAGTCCACTTTGGGCCAAGTTCCCCTGTGGAAAGTGAATATTTTCTTCACCATGATCATCATCATCATCACTGTCTTCATCACCATCACCCTCAAGAGGTTCTGCAATCTGTCTAGCCTTGCAAGTGTTGTGTAGTATTGCACAGGCTATGATAACTTTGCAGACTTTATCAGGGGTCAGCCGCACCTCTCCGTGGAGAACATGAAAGTGCCTCTTCAGTTGGCCAATGCCACGCTCCACTACTGCCCTTGTTGTCTTTTCGGCCCTACAAGTTAATACAGACATAATCAAAATGTACATTATTTGAGGGAAATATTTAAACTACTAGGATACTCCAACATGCTGTTTACATTTTATTTCCATGCATAATTCTATATTGTTTGGGTTACCTGTTGTAGTTTAGTTGCGGCCCTTGGCGTGGCTGGAGGTAAGGCGTTAGGAGCCATGGTTTGCATGGGTAGCCACTGTCCCCTAACAAGTGGCAATTGGCTGGCACATAATGTCCCTCGAAAAGCTGTCTGAGGCCACTCTCAGAGAACATTCTGGCATCATGTGTTGAGCCTGGCCATTTAGCAACAATGTCCAAAATCTTATAGTCAGCATTGAAAACAAGTTGAACATTGATGCTGTGAAATCTCTTCCTGTTCACGAAGACGGCTTCATCTTCTGATGGTGCAATTATTCAGACATGTGTCCCATCGATTACACCCACAACACCCAGGAATCCTGCGATGTCCATAAATGCCCTTTTGTGAGCTTGTAAAGTGCGGGCATCCAGCGGAAATGAAACAAATTGTGTCACAATATGAGGTTGTGACAATGCTGTCAGTGTTTGATTGATGACCCTGCTGATGGAGGGTTGTGACAGACCCAAGTCATCACTGCTGCATTGTTGCATTTTCCCTGTTGCCAAATACCTCAGTGTTGTGATGACTTTCATTTCGGGTGGTATTGCATTGTGGCGTTGGGTTGGAGAAGTAAGTGCATCTCTAATGAGATCAACCACAAACATGATTCCTGCATGATCCAGTCTGTAGCGTTTCATTAATTCACTGTCATCCAGTGTTTGGAGAATATCTCTCCTGCCTCTTCAGTCCGCCATTTTGTCCTATGCTTAGGGAACTCCTAAGCCGCTTAAAAGTCCTCTTCCCTGCTCTTAACAGATCTCACCTTAGGAGTTCTCTTAAGAGCTAGGATTCTTTAGGAATAGCTTTTATCTTTACTAGGATCTACTCTTCACTTTTAGGGGAAATTCTAAGAAAACATGATTCTAAGAATTTTCTTAGAATTTGGCCACTAGGAGCAACTCTTTGCACTAAGAATCTTTAGGAATACGGCCCCTGTTCTTTAACAGTGATGTGCCCAGAGTTACACCATCTGTCATTAACAAACACAGCCAGCCCTCCTCCTTTCCTCTTACCGCTCTCTGCCCGCCGCATTTGGAAACCGTCCAGGTTAGCGTCCATGTCCGGGGTCAGCGCCGTTAGCCACGTCTCAGTGAGCACCATGATGCTGCACTCACAGTAGTCCCTCTGATGCCGGGTCAGTGCCGTTAGCTCGTCCATCTTGTTGGGGAGAGATCTCACATTCCCCATGATGACAGACAGGAGGACGGGTCTGTAGCGTCTCCTCCTGCTACGGCAAGCAGCTCCGGCACGGCACCCGCGTCTCCTCCTCTTCAGCTCGCGCGGGACATCAGGCCGCTCATGCGGCGGCACTACTGAGGGCCAACAGCTGATCCCTACTGTAAACAATAGGGCCGCGTACAGGCACCCCGGACACGGTGGAAACCAGCGAAAAAAGCAGTAATATGACCAGAGCAGATAAAAACGACTCTGGTCTCCATACTGCCTGGAGAAAGAGCTCCAAAAAGAAGTAAATTAAAACAGTTAAAAAGTACGAAAAGTAATACAAACAGAAGAAAAAGCTCAAAGGTGAGCGAGAGCTGCTGTAACAGGCTGCCACTCACACAGCGCCATCTTAACCCTCTAGGCACCAAAGTCGCATTATTGCGACAGGCAACATTGCTCATTAAAACAGCCCATATCTTTAAATCTACTGCCTTGTGCAGTTACTGATGCTATCACTAGATAGCCAATAGATTCAGCTTCAATCCTGATATCATTTGTGGGTGTGTTTCTATGCAAAATACCTGAGAAAAAAAAGTTTGAAACCCGACACTGTCGGAGCGGCAGCGGCTAAGCGGCAGAGTGGGAGAGGAGAGAGCCGCGGAGCGGTGGCAGAAGTGTGCTGGACAGACCGAGAGACAGATAGCGATTTTTGTAATAAAAAACAAAATGCCCAAAAGACTTTACAGTGCGGATGAGGTGCTTGCACAGATCTTTGCTGATCGCGATTCAGAAGGGGACGATTTGCCCTCTGATGACGATCGCTCGTCAGAGACGAGTGACTGATGATTCTGCAGCTGCACACACTGTCACACAAGCAACACACACTGATCACGGCGAGAGTTTTCTTTTCTTTTTACAAGTTAGATTAGGAAATTTACTCCTATCAGATTCCTGTTCATTTATTCTGAGGATGAGAGGATGAAAAAAATCTATGAAAAAATGAAATGAAATGAAAAAAAATCTACTGTGTAAATATGTTCAGAATTCCGTTTCACTGAATTTTACCTGGCGATATACAAATTAGATTAGTAAATTTACTCCAATCAAACTCCTGTTCCTTTATTTTGAGGATGAGATGACAATATAAATATTTTTTTTCTGTGTAAATATGTTCAAAAATCAGTTTTACTGAAAGTTACTTTCAGTCACCTGGGCCCAGTATTTCAAAAGTGATCTGACAGGATTATCCTGGTCGGATTGGATTAAATCTAGATCTGATCTGAAAACTGGGTATTTCAACACAGATCCAGAGAATCCTGATCCTGAAGATCAGGATTCAGCTCTGGTAATCCAATCCTCCCTTGAATCCAGATAAAAGGCTGGATTTGGGTATTTCAAAACGCAAGGCAGATATCTGGATCAACTTGATACCAAAATTTCAGGATCACTTGAATCCCACCTCAGAGGTGGATTTGACTTGGATTGACAAAGTCTCAGCTCCACTTCTCCTAGATATTGTTACTCAAGATGTTCATTACACTTTATCTAAAGTGTTAGTGTTTTACTTTTAACAAATAATTAAAGTAATTGTAAGAAATTTAAAGCATAGTAAAATATTTTTGACCACACTTTCTGAAACTGCTGTAAATAAAAGTAACAATTACAGACCTATTTCTCAAATTCTAGTTCACCAAACATTGTAACTTGCATGTACCAAAACATCAGAGAAAGACAACAGGAATGCAGGATCCAAACAAAGTTAAATTCCAATTAAACAAAGACATTTCAAATAATGTGGCCACTAACTAAAACAGGGACCTAACCCATCTCAGAGGTTAGAAGTGAGCTGTTTCTCCAATAGCTTTAGTTTCAATTCCGTTTTTTCTTTGCTGAAGCAGCATCAGCTTTATTTGTTCGTTGGGCAGTTCAATTTGTTTGACCGCCCTCTCGGTCTCCATTTTGAGGAGCTTTTCATAGGCATCCTCATCACCAGCATGCCTCTTCCGTCTCCGTCTCTAATAATGCACTTTTAAAATGTTTGGATATAGCTTGAATGTGATTTTAAAACATGCAGCAATGTATTTCAATAAGTGTTTGTGTACACACTGATTATTTTACTTCATCAAATCAGATCCTTTTATAAATGACCATAATTATGTTAAGTGAGAGCCTTCTATATACGGGAGAGAAATTAGGATGAAAAAATGTTTCTAATTGTGTCACTGACCAAGGTATATACCATGAAAGTAATGCTATTACAATTTTGAGCAGTTTCAAGCACTTTATTCAAACTCCAATTACTTGAAAACCTTAAATGTATCAATACAATTAAAGCATTTCCAAAGATTTCCAAATTGTGTTTATGTAAACAAAAACATGATATCATCACCAGCTATAGCATTCTGACACTTCTAAACAAACCGTATAGTTAATACTCATACTGTGTAGCGTTATGTTTTCTAAGTACTGCAGCAGGTCTGTACACATGTAGCCTATTTATAAGTCTGCTGTGTTGTCAATGACGTGATGCTAATGATAGCCCGCTAGCTGCTTAACACACAAGTCAATGGAGCCGGGTTAGCTCCCGTTAGCACGGCCGCGGCTCAATTAGAGATCGCTACGGCCTGGTTTTAATAAGGTGACAATTCAAATAGTTGGCTTGCATGATATGTTGGTTGGCGTTCGTATGGTCTTAAAACCGCTACACATTAGACGACGGTAAATTTACACTTTTGACGTGAATATCGCGCTCTCAGCTACTCCTTTCGTGAAGTAGTCCGCCATGTTTCAGATCCCGGAGGCGGAGACTTGAGATTTGGATCCGTATCCGGCCAGGTCGGGATCACGGTGATCCACCCTGCCAGTGTTTTGAAATACTCAGATAAAGTCAGCAGGATCACCGTGATCCATGACTGAGAAAAGGAGGATTTCATTATCCGGATTACTCTGATCCAGATTACAAGTTTTGAAATACTGGGCCCTGGTGACGTCACAATATGCAAATTAGATGATTAAATTTACTCCCATCACAAACTTTAGGTCATTATGAATATTTTTCTCATTTACACTATGGATTTATCTCTCACCACTTCCAAGCTACAGCCTTTTGAAATCTTACAATCCAAACGGAATATTTTCCTACATAAACTCTGGCGCCTAGAGGGTTAACAAGTCTTTATACACTAATACATGATGTCCCAACCCATTGGAACACAACGTATGACATGCTGGAGCGTTATTTGGAACAGCAGGCTGCCATCTATTCTGCTCCGATGGACAAGGATGTTAAGAAAAATGTCAAAGACATTGCTGTTTTGACTGACAGTGAGGCAAAACTGGCAGAGGACCTAACTAAGATTCTCAAACCTCTGAAGAATGTGACAATACTTATGAGCACGGAAACATCCCCTTCAGTGTCCATGATCATCCCTCTGCAGGAGATGATATTAAAATCCATGACACCCAGTGAAGAGGACAGCTCAACCATCAAAGATGCTAAGGCAGCCATCACTAAAAACCTGTGTAACCTTTAAGAAGGTACAGAGTACACAGGGGCTTCAATGAAGAGGCCGCAACAGCCAGTGTGGGTCATACATGCCATTTATTTTATTATAACTAAAACTCTAAGAACACAGGCAAGAAGAGACAAGAGGACAGACAGTCATACCACGGCTGGGACACCAACCACTCACTGCTAGGACACTGGGAGTATACTAAGTATTGAAAAGAAATATAAACCCAACACACTTCAAATAAAACACCACATTAATAACGATGTGCAACCACAAACCATATCACCATCTAAAGTGAACTCCCAGCATCAACCACACCGGTGAATGGAGGACCTCGCCAGCCGCAGCACTAGAGACAGAAGGAGACAGAATGTTAAAACTCTAAAACAATTCAAATCCTATATTAAACAATAAAAACAATAAAATCAATAAAGCTAAAATATAAATAATACTAAACTAAAATAAACGGCAGTCAGTGCTTTGCCTAAAAACAAACAAAAGCACTGTTAGTTTACTTTAGGACACAAGAGGTTTAAATGCTGTATGTTTTACACACCTCTGTGCTGGCAGTCAAGTCAGTCCTAAAAGCAAGTTTAGCAGACCCACAATTAAAATCATTAAACTACAAATACCTCGGGGTGTAAGCACCCCTACCATACCCTAACAATTAAAATGCTAACATGAGTATAAAACAATGTTAAAAGTCCATCCTACCAGAGCCACAGGGAATCAAACAGTCACAGCCCTGGCGTGCACACAAAGGATTTGAAGAGTGACTGCTGCAGTCACACCTGCTGCCAATCAGTCCCTCCTCCAATTCCTGTCGCTTGATTGGTCTCTAGCCTCTGCCTTTGCTCTTTGAGTCCTAGTGACCTCCTGCTACACCTGGAAGACAGATACAGGGACCCTGATCTTCAGGACTATCTGCACAGAACCACAGCCCTGGATCCAAGATTTAAGTCCCTGCCCTACTTGGAAGAAGACTCTGTTCAGAAAATCTACAGTGTTGTCACCAGAGAGATCATGGAAATTGAAGAGCAGGTATTGTTTTTTTTATTATGTACTAAATTTAATGTATTTTATCATCATTACCATTTCTCTCTTTTTTTAAACTAAACAGAATATTTAAGCCTTTGCATCAGAAAAGTTATCTCCTCCTCAGAAAAAATCTGCCATGGCAGAACTTTTTGGAGAGCTCTTTACAACAGAGAAGGGAACCACCAAGTCTTTTTCCCAGATCACTGAGGAGGAGGTCATGTCATACAGGCTCACAGGCTGCATTCCTGTGGATGAAAATCCACTTTCATGGTGGAAAAGCAA
The DNA here is from genome assembly GCF_040436345.1 of Pagrus major. Lineage (NCBI taxonomy): Eukaryota > Metazoa > Chordata > Actinopteri > Spariformes > Sparidae > Pagrus > Pagrus major. Next base: position 4,044,838 of record NC_133235.1, on the reverse strand, counting down.
CGAGCATAAGTATCCTCATATTGCTAAATTGGCTCGACATTACCTCGCAGTCCCAGGTACATCTGTACCAAGTGAGAGAGTTTTCTCTACAGCAGGGGACATTGTCACTGCAAGTAGATCTCGTCTTTTAGCAGAGAATGTGGACAAACTGATCTTCTTACAGAAGAACATAATAATAGAATGAGCAGAGCTGTGTGGTTTATAAGCAGTGCAGTATGTGTTAGTTTGGTTTATGCTACATTTTATATTGATGATCTGATAATCTGGATTATTTATTTTGTTATTTTAGATAATACAGTGACACTTTCAGTTTGGTAAGAAATCCAGCCTTATTTCTTTAAATGTATTTCAAACACTGCGCTTCAATTTCAAGTGGAAAAAACCTTGAGTTTTCCATTAAGAACTGATAAACAGGGACCTAAGTCTAGTGTTGATAGAGCCTATGCTTCACTTTATGTTGTTGGTATATAATGTGGTTGTAAGAGTAGCAAAGTTAAATTCTTTTGTATGCAATAATTAAAGGATCAGAGCTTTAAGAGCCATTTTTACTTTTATATTTTATAAGATATGATTTTTGTAAGAACCACAATTGATAAATGTGGGTTATATATTTCAGTTCAGTTCAGTATTTGTGCCCAGTATGCACAAATGTGGAACTAGCAATGTCTCCTCTCTTACAATGCCAGAATCTTACCTACTTTTAACCTAAGACTGTCACAATGATGTATCAAATGTCAGACTGCCTCATTCTTTCAGTTTTAACCTGACTATACAAGACATAATTGATTTTCCTAACGATCAACGTATACCGAACCGAAAACCGTGACCACAAAACCGTGATATGAACCGAACCGTGGATTTTGTGGACCGTTCCACCCCTAATATATATACACATACAATGTCACATGTTACTCCATAGTAGCTCCGGTAGCAAGGTATCTCCCTCAAGTCTCAAGTATGACTCCTGCTAATTATTCTGTCTCATCTATTTCTCCTAATGAATTCTCAATCCATCATGTAAATGCATAATAACAGTTTGCCGTCAACAACCACCAACACAACATAATTGAAAAATAAAATAGTTGCAGACGGCAAGTGCTGGTGCTGAACATCCTGGGAATGGTGTGTTTCCACTCAGTTGTGCATTTTCAGGTTAAGTCCCCCTGGAACACAAGCTGGATGAGATGGGCATTCCTTTGGTGGAGCATTGTACGTCTGTGGTCCGAGAACACGTTTCTTAAAGTGGAGAATGAATACTCACATTGTTGTGGAGGCCCCGAATGTTAATGCATGTCTGAAAGCAGTCAGTACACTTGGCATTGTGTTTAGATGTGTGTGGTACTTTGACAGGATGTGCTGTATAGTCCAATCCCTCTCTGTTTTCTCTACTTCATTCTCTCTCAACTACACGCGATTGTGACAGGTCCATAATATGCTCCACAACATTTATGTCAAGAAAGGTGTCACTGGATTCATTTTTAGTTAAAAATTTAAATAAGTCTGATGTAAATTCATAAGGCATGATTCATAAAAAGTAATTCAAAAAAAGTTAATATGAGAAGACACACTGGAACATTGTTCAAATACTTTCATGGTGTTTTAATGCAAGATGAGTTAGTTTACTGCTGACATGTCTGTACTGTTAAAAGAAGAGTTACACAGCTTATCCTGTTATTGTTACTTACCTGTAAAGCCTGTAAAAGAGAGATATAAATGTATTTGAGTACTTATCTGATAGAAACAGCAGAAGTTACCTGTAGCAGAGGATTTATATCAGTACAGATAGTCATATGTGTTTATGGGATTTTGTACATGTTTACTATTATTACTATTTAGAGTAGGAGCTTCAGTACGTGATAACTGAGTTCAAGTATACATGCAGAAACAGTGCTCTTCTGAACTGAACTGTATTCCCATTTTTCGACAGAGAAAAATAAATGTGTTGCACTAGAGTGAACATCTCATCATCTCATCAAGTGTAACATAAATAATAGAATATTGATTACTGCAGCTGTAAGTCTTATTTTATTACCAACCTTTAATATCCTCATGGACCAGTTTATGCCTTAATTCAGAGATAATTGCTGAATAACTGAAAGCCATAACAGTCAGACTCTCACCCTGGAAGTACTTCTATTCGCATGAATAAAGAAGTCACATGTCTACATGACAGCAATCGTTGTTGCATATGTCAGAAGGTCTGAATTAAGTAATGCTAATTCCATTCATACTGTGGACGGCTTTTTTACGGTCTGATTGTTTGGAGTTACCTGAAGCAACCAATTTCCTCTTTACTTTGGGAACTATAAAGTACTGTTATGGCTGTGCTCCATCATAATGCTTAGAGAGGTGAGCCTTGACACTGATCACCAGCTGCTGTCTATCAAGATCCACTTTGCAAATTCTCCTCAAACAATATGGATTTGTGCTGAGGGCGGAGGGAGAAGGTCAGGGAGGAAAGGGTGGGGAAATTTGAGCACTTAACAGGGAGAGGGAGAGGGAGGCAGCAAAACATGAAACATGCAGGAAAAGAGTTTAAGAAAATTCTAAAGTCTGACAGATATGAAAAGTGTGGTTCTCCATTAAGCCCTGTCCTGGAGCGCTGCAGAGAACAGAGTGCGACAGCTCATTAACACCCATCATGTCTCACTGTTTTCTGCTCATGAGTGAAGACCATGAGCCCGTAACTGCTCCAAGACACTGCACTTTCTGTTCCTGTTATTTTGTGATGGAAGTGCAGTAGCTTTAGAGAATCTTTCTGATGTAATAACACAGAGAGAAAGACAAAGATGAAGAGAGAGATACGTCATTATCTGAGCTCCAAACTAAAGACTGTGATTTCTGCAACCATCTACAAAGCACTCAGAGCGAAGAGTCATATTTGCTTTGTGAGGATACCAACACTGACACCTGCTGTGTTCGTTTGTGGTTTGAAGAGAGTTTCTGTCAAACTAGAGTCAGACTGGACTGGAAAACATGTACAGAGGGATGGAACAAAATGCTCTGTTTCTATTTCCAGCACACTCCGCTGATACATGCTTAGTTAGACTGAGTGAACAGCTGTAGGATTAAGCAGAGAGCCAGCCTGGGAGATCTGGTCATTCATGCTGGGTGCTGGAAGACTAAAGCTTGTTTAGAATTAAGGTCCGTTTAACAGTTTTTATCTGCAGAAAATGGTTTCCTCTTACTGTCCTCTTACAAAGGCTGTATGAGGCAAAATTTCTATGGAAAACTGCAGACACTCTCAAAATCAGGAGCATGGCTGTAACAGAGAAGAGTAGTGTATCAAGTGTTTTGGTTGTATTAGTGCACTTAGGATGTTAGAATAACTGTTGTGCCGAGCTGCATGTCGGTAAAGACAAGGTGACCTAGCAATTGTAAAAAAAAACAACCTGAAATGTAGGTAGGCAGTGCAATCTACTATTTCTTAATAATATCCTTTTATTTATTAATTATTTATTTATATTTTATTATCAGGCATCAAGGCACTATTGAGGATTTTATGTTGGGCAAATTAAGCACTTCCAAGCCAGGATAGGAGGAGATCTCTGGGTTCAATATTGAAAAAGTCAAAGCTGAGAAACTTGCATGTATAACTCTTACATGCAAGTTACAGGCTCCTGAAATATGATACACTTTATAACCCCTTTAAACTAAAATACTTGGTGAATGAGACATCTCATTGTATAATACAACTGTCTAGGGTAAGCTATTCTATTCTAACGAGAGGTTAACTAATGAGAGGTTAAAGGGAGTAATTCTGGTTATAAGATCCTCAATATAATGTAAACAGATATATTTGAATCACAGTATTGAGTTATACAGCATGTAATGACAAATAACAACACAACTATTAACTTAACATTTTGTATCAAATACATAAAACCCATACGAAAAATAAAAAAAGAACAAAGCTGGGTAATTTTTCGTCTTTAGTCTATTAACCTGAGTGCACGTTTCGGATTAGTTTGTTTGCTTTAGCAAGCTTGCATTAAGGTTCATTGGCACGTTTTCAAGTTGGAGCTCATGAAGATACAGAACAATAGTACCTCTGTACATAGAATGGAAATAGCTCCTACCGCATAGAAATCCCTCTCGTCTTTCTCAGTCTGAAGCTGCACAGCAGCAAACAGCAGCAGCATATACACCCTTGTCAGGAGCAGAAAAGACTATCCTCAGCGCTGGGCACACCTGCAATGTCCACTGAAGCACTTGCATCCACGGTCTCCTCTGTTGTCCGTACAGGACATCATGATGCCGACAGCTATGCTAACAAAGCTAGCTGACTTTGCAGTGGGAAAAACACACGCTCTGTCGACAGTAAGCAGTCCAAAACTCACACACTTTAGACTGTGTTCATTTGCAAACAGTTCATAGTCCAACATAAACTGATTACACATTACACACTGTTGAGTCTGTAACCACTCTCACACTTGTCTGTCTCTCCAGTCCATGCCATTTTTCTGTTCTATCTCTTCTTCTCCTCTCATTACACTGAGGTCAACTGGAAATGAAAATCCTCCAGGTCATCAATTCTCTAAAATAAACAATATTTTTTAGCCTTTTTTTTCACAAGCAAAGACCACACCACCACTGAGATGTACATGATAGTTTATTGTGGTGCAATGAGAAAGATTTTGAAGTAGGCAGTTGAGTATGTTGTGAGTATGTTGTGAGTATTAGTGCAATGTTGATGAAGTGTTGAGCGGCTGCGGTGTGGGGAAGGCTTCGTTAGGGATCAACGGCAGCTCCCGGGCTGGCAGACCCCCCTATAAGAAAGAGAGAAAGAGAAAGTCAGAAGAAGGGGAGGGAGAATGGGGCACAAGAAATGAGAACAGGCAGGCATGAAGCGCAGTGAGGTTTATATAGGCACATGACAGGAAGGGGAGTGATTGAGGTGTGGTCCTGCTCCTGAACCTCAGCTAAAACTTTATCCATTTCACAAGCAAGGACCACACCATCAATAAGATGTACATGATAGTTTATTGGGGTGGCAATTGAGTATGAGTGTGATGTTGACGAAGTGTTGAGTGGCTGCGGTGTGGGGAAGGCTTCATTAGGGATCAACGGCAGACCCCAAAAAGCTCCCTCAAAGACAGAGATAAGACTGGGCATTGTGCAGATCTTGGAAATGGGAGTGGATGTAGCATTGGTAGGCTTTTATCATGTGTTCTGGGACCCTTTGGCTCGAGGCCATCGAGGCTGCTCCAATACGGAAGGAGTGGCCAAGAATAAGCTGGGGGAAATCCCGGACAAGGTTAGAACCTGCATAAGTTGGGAAAGAAATTGGGATCGGGTAGCCATGTGATAACTGAGGGGTTGGAAGGAGAAGCATTTTGAGGTTTTCTGGATTGCATATGATGTGCAAACAACTCGTATGGGCTTAGGTGCGTTTCTAGTTTGAAGTACATCAGGGAATTGGATTGCCAGTTTGGTTGGTTTTGCTGCAAGTGTCCTGAAGTGGCGAGATCCAGAGTTTACTCGAAACAACGTCATTTAGTACATTTTTCTAGCCTAAACAGTCACTACACTATATTTGCCTGGAGGCACGCTCCCGCGTGCACGCAAGTCTCCCTCACAGCCGATTGCACTACAGAAGCCGCGCCAGACAAGATCAATGAGACTCGCGATAGATACACACCGGTATTTACATCCTGCTGTGAGTGACCGAGCGACACACAAACACAAGAGGGATCTGCCTGCACTAGTGATTTGAAACTTTGAAACTCACTCCAACCTCTCCACCATAAAGTCACCGGAATGTCACCCAGCTCCCAGGCTGAGCATTCCCTGGAGCTACATGGCGCACTGACCGGAATACAGGAGGTAAACGCTGTTGTCGGAGGATATACAAGATCGTCTATTTGACGCAAGAGGCGTCACTTGGTTTTGTTTTGTTGACCAAACTTATACTGAGGCTCAAACTGAGTAGTTTTTGTTTGTTTGGGTGATGTCAAAGATTGTTTATTTGATGCACGAGGCATCAATTGGTTTTGTTTTGTTGATCAAACTTATACTGAGACTCAAACTGAGTCCCCTGAAGAGGAGTGATTTGTCTGTTGAGAAGAGACAATTTTTGGGGTATTTGAACTGTGGGTTTGTATTGGGGCACTGGATGTATAAATACACTGTTTTGGTATGCCAAATTCTTGTGTGGGGGTTTCTTATTGCCTGCTGATTTCTGGTTGTTAAATAAGGGGCCATGCATTGAAATACATGGGTCCTTGGGTGTAGGGTTGACTTATAACTAAACAAATAATTTATCTTCTGACTGGCACCCTGGTACCATCAAACTGCTACAACTTTAGCTTCCGGAGCAGGCTTGGAAACAGGAGAAACAAAATTTGACATCACTGTGCTCTTGACATCATTCCTGCTTTGAAGCATATCCTCTTCCTTTCCTCTTTTTTTCTGTCATACAGACGTGGAGTGCAATCACTTCTTGCTGCAATGCACCTCTTACAACATGCTCGACATGGCTGTCATGTCAGACAGCTCCACCCGTCCTTCCTTGAACACACACTGAAGCAGTTATCGAACGTAAGCAAGTAGGAAGTTTTTCAACTCTACTTTGATATGTGTGTCTGAATTTGACAAGGAGGTCATGTGGACTCTTTGTGGTTCCAAAAGTTGTTTCCAAAGCTTGCATGTAGTCATAATTAGTAGCAGTAGGGGTCTGTGCTCTTAGAAACTTCACTATGTCAGCAAGCTTTCCACCATTCTCTGTTTTTTCACATTGTCACTGCATTGCCATTTCTCAAACAAATGCAGTGTCCATGCATTATTCTCTTCTTCCCAATGGGGGTAGGTTTCACACCAGATAACATACAGAGCTTTTGGTAACTGTGAGTATCAGAGGGCGGAAGTCGCGTGACCTGGCAAAGATGGCAGCTTAGAAGAGGGGCTCCGGTCAACCTTGCACAAAAATCCTTTTATTCCCTGGATAGTGGCTGTGAATTAATATTTCCCACTTCAGGTCAATTATGTCAAAATCTCATATTACAAAGGAGTGCGACATTTTTATCCGAGCTCGTAAATCGACCGCTCACAACTCGTAGACAGCCTCAACAACTGAAGGTGCAGACACCAGCAAGATGGCCGATATAGCAGATGTGCTAACAGGGCTAAAGTCGCTCCGCTCTGAGTTTGGACTAAAGCTAGACGGCATTAACAACTGTCTTGGAGATGTGACCAACGCGATAACAGCACTTGAGGGCAAGGTGGCTGAAGTTAAACAGGACATGTCGGAACATACTAAACGCATCGGAGAAGCGGAGGGCTGAGTGTCTGCAGCAGATGGAGAACTTGAGAAGCTACAGGCGGAATTTGCCTCAACTGTGAAACGGCTGACATACCTGGAGACGAAGACTGACGACTTGGAGAATTGAAGCAGGAGGAAGAACCTACGAGTGTTTGGTCTCCGAGAGGGTGCCAAGGGTACACGACCACTGCTGGATCTTATCCGGGAAATGTTGCCGAATTGGCTGGGCCTCAGCGTGGACCAGATCCCGGTATTGGAAAGGGCGCATCGCACCTTGGCACCGGCAAAGCCTAACCAACACAGAACTGTTCTTATATGCTTCTGGAAATTCCAGGATGGAGAGACTTTTTACCATCTTTCATCTCGGAAGAATATCCTACACGATGGAGCTAAACTAACTTTTGTACAGGACTTCTCAGCAGAAACAATGCGTAGACGCCGGGAGTTTAACACAGCCAGAAAGCTGTTCACGGAGATGGGAATATTCCAGGGATTTCAATTGAATCCCTGCAAGATGAGAGTGGTCCATGATGGGAAGGTGGTCCTCTTTTCTTCGTGAGTATATATATATATATATATATATATATATGTATATATGTATATACATATACATCTTATATATATATATATATATGTATATACATATACATCTTATATATATATATATATATATATATATATATATAAGATGTTTTATATGTTATTGATAATGAACAATCTGTATGGAGTGTGAACCGGCCGGTCTTATTACCCCCCGCATCTTGAGTTCGATGTTTGATAGAGACATTTTCATTATTATCAAGATAAAGTCTACAACCTTCAGCTAATTTCTTTATTAAAGTTCAGTTACTTTTTACAAAATGATAAAGACGTTGGAAAAGGGGGGTAATGTTATTATTATTATTATTATTATTATTGTTATTATTTAAGACTAATCTGTTTCTATTGAATATTCGGGGAAAAGAAGAATAATTATTGATAAAGGACATGTTGTGCACGGTTGGGGATGGGTTAAGATTTCAGTTGAAAGGTTCACGTAGACTAACTGCTCCTCATGTATATGTGGATCAGTGCTCCTCAGTTATTTAGTTAAATTTTGGGAATCGGGGGAACAATGTTCAGGTTTAAAACACTACAGTTGGGAAGGTGCTTGGGGCAAGGGGGAAGGGAGATATCTGGCATCTTTTTTTTTTCATTTCGTTCCTTTTTTCGTTCCTTTTTATGTCAACGGGGCTGTTAACAGCGATGTCTTTGTTTTCCTATTTGGTTTCTCCGACTGGACAGAGCTACAACTTATTTACAAAACTAAAACACTATCATGTCTAAAATAAAAATTTCCAGCTGGAATGTTAGGGGCCTGAGAGAAATAGCCAAAATAAAGCAGGTGTTAAACAGAATCAGACAACTTAAGTCCCAAATAGTTTTCTTGCAGGAGACACACTTAAGAGCAACAGAAATAGTTAGATTACAAAAAAGATGGCCAGGTCAGGTTTTGTGTGCTCCATAAAGTAATCACGCCAGAGGTGTGCTCATACTTATACATAAATATTTACCGTTTCAAGTTGCTAATGTCATTTGTGATCAATATGGAAGATATATCATAGTTCAGGGTAACATATCCACGCATAAACTGAATCTGGGTTGCATCTGTGGTCCAAATGATGACAAGCCAAAATTTTTTCAGAATCTCTTCCTTATCCTCCTTCCATATTGCTGCAGTTTTGTAAAGATTTGAACCTGGTTGAAATATGGAGGGAACTGCACCCAGATAGCATTGAATCCTCCTGTTATTCAAGTACACATGGCACCCACTCGCAAATTGACTATTTTTTGGTTTCCTTTGGACTTCTATCAAAAATTAAAGAATGTTGGTATGATAGCATTGTCATAAGTGATCATGCAGCTGTATCAATAAATTTGTATATAAACACACTAACAACACACTTTACAACTCTAAGAGATGGAGATTTCCCGTTGAGCTGCTGCAGGATGCAGAGTTTATTAAATTTACTGAAGAACACATATTTTGAAATCAATCTTGATCAGACTGATGCCTGGGTTAGATGGGAGGCATTCAAGGCGTGTATTAGAGGGGAAATTATTAGTTACACAAAATTCAAAGCCAAACGACAGCGTATGGAAATGGAAACAATTGAAAATCAAATTAAATTGTTGGAACAAGACTTGTATAACAATTATGACCAGTAGAAAGCAAAGGAATTGCAAATTATGAGAGCTAAATACAATAAGTTGTCAATAGAAAAAGCTGCAGAAAGTTTAATGTGGCTAAAACAGTCTTATTATGGTCAAGGAGGAAAGTGTGGTAAACTACTGGCTCGGCGTCTTCTGCATCAGACCGGGCAATCAACAGTATCAAGACACCTGCAGGGGATGTGGCTTCAGAACCAGTGGAGATCAATGACACTTTTAGGGAGTTCTACAAGACCTTGTATGCATCAGAATGTTTGGATGATCCAGAGAGTCAAAATTCTTTCTTAGATCAGTTGAAATTTCAGACTTTGTCAGAAAACGATCAACAGGAATTGGATTGCAATCTAACATCAAAAGAATTATCAGAGGCCATTCAAAGTATGCAGAGTGGGAAAACACCAGAGCCAGATGGGATTCCTATTGAATTTTATAAGAGATTTGGGGAGAAACTTGTGGTTCCACTTTTGGACATGTATAAGGAATCCTATAGAAAAGGAGTACTCCCTCCATCCTTGAGACTTGCAACAATAACCTTAATTCTAAAACCAAACAAACCCCCAAACAAGTGCTCTTCTTTCAGACCTATTAGTTTGATGGGGTGTGACGTTAAAATACTGCAAGGCCTTGGCCAGAAGGCTAGAATTGTATCGTACAATTCTACAAATGCAAATTGTATTGTATTGTAATGATCAAAATGGCTTTGTTGGCTGTGTTATCCTTAGACGCGCATCAAGCCTTTGATAGGATCGAGTGGGGCTTCCTTTTTATTGTGCTCCCACGGTTTCAAATTGGTGTAAATTTTTTAAGGTGGATAAAGCTCTTGTATACAAACCCAACTGTTGAAATATTGACTAATAATAATGTTTCTGAACCATTAACTCTCCAACGATCCACCAGACAAGGGTGCCCATTGTCACTGTCAAGTGCCCTCACTGTTGAAAGGTATTAGTGCAGAACTCCCCACTTGAAAGGTAGCTAATCTCGGGAGGACTTCACAGGATTCCACTCATCACACTTTTGCTCTCTTTACTTCTTTCTTTTTATTTATGGAAGTTGGATGCAATTGTGAATAGTAGTCAGGTGAAAAACCTTTAAACACAAACACCATGTTAAGAAAATGAAACAAGATAAACACATACAAATTCTTTATATAACCAGAAATAAACCCTGTAAATAAGCAGCAAATAATTAATCCCAAATAAATAAGTTAAATACCGTATACAGCTATCACCTTCAAACATTTGATTTAACCTTACAATAAATCAGCTTTCCAGGATAAATCCAAATACATGATACTTTAAACTGCATTTAACCATAAAATATTTTAATTACATTCATTTAACGTGATCCCAACCATCTACAGCTCCCAATCAAATCACCCAAGTGCTCACCACCATTAAGTGGACACCAGCAGTGCAACAAACATGAAAATATGAAGAGCTCACCGGCTGTATCTCCCCCGAAAGCCCAGCTCTGCACAAACAAATCTTGGTATTCTGGTCCAAATCTCAGTCACCTCTCATGCTGCGTGCTCCCACTGCTGCTCTGTAGTGATTGTGAGTGTGTGTGTGACTCCAAACCCAGCTAATTAACCAACCACCCTCACCTGGTGCACTCAGCCTGCTGCATTCAGCTGCGAGAGGCACTCAACCTGGTGTATCCAGGCTGGAGGGACGTGGCCCACAGTTCAGCTCCACACCTCCCACTCGATCTTTCCAGGGAAACCGCTGGAACGATCGCAAACCCTGGTGCACTTGTGGTCAGAGTTTCCCTCCTGGGTCCCCTGCCTGCTCCTCAATTGGCAGCAGAACAACCAGTCGCCGGACGTCCCGGTGAAGTATTGTGGACCGAAAGTCCCTCTGGATGCTGGAGACAGGATGCTTGGGTACTGATGTTGCTGGTCTCACCTCAGGGATACAGAAGCTTGGAACAATCCTGACATTCACATCCCGCACGATGCCACGGGGGTCCGGGTTGACACTGACAACTCTTCCAAGCTTGAATTGTCCCCTCATGGCATTCTGATCACACAGCCAAATGATGTCTCCAACAGCAACATTCCTTTGTGCAGTGTGCCACTTACTTCTTACAAACAGATTGGGACCAGCAAGCTGGCTCCATGATCTCCAGAACTTGTTTACCTGGTGTTGCATTTCTTGGAGTCTCTTATAGGGATAGCTCGTGAAGTCAAACGTCTTCCAGTCACCACTTGAAGATGCTCGTCCCAGCAGAAGCACATTTGGTGTGATGTACTGCACGGTGTCTTCAAGGCTCTGCACCCTGGCGTTGATAGGACGTTCATTAGCAAGATTAGCAGCGAGCTGGAGGGTTGTCTGAAGCTCACTGTAGCTGAGGCACGACTCTCTCCCCAAACTCTGGAATGCCTTCTTCAAAATGCGAACAGCTGCTTCAGCAGCACCATTACGATGTGGTGAATCAGCTGGTTGGATTTTCCACTGCCAGTCGGTCCCATTTTGAGCTGCAGCCTCTTCCACAGCAGACCTGTCCAGCCCATTTAAAAACTTGTACAACTCTTCCAGAACAGGTTTGGCACCGACAAAATTGGTCCCCGGGTCAGACCAAATCTTCTTAGGATGCCCTCGAAATGCTGTGAATCTCTGATAAGCCATCAGGAAACTTTCAGTCGACATGGTATTGGCCAGCTCTGTGTGGATCGCTCTACTGGCCATGCAGCAGAATACGACTCCCCAAACCTTCATTGTGACCCTCTTCCTCACATCGTCTTTGGCTTGATAAGGTCCAAACAGGTCCACAGCTGTGAACTCGAAGGGGGCTGCAGGTCTAGTTCTCTCCTGAGGCAGATTTCCCATCACTTGTTGACATTTCCTGGCTCTGGCTTTCTTACAGATCACACACTTGTCAATAACTTTTTGAGCAATCCTTCCTCCTTTGATGATCCATGCTTTCTTTCTCACCTTCAGCAGAGTCGCAGCCACTCCCTCATGACCCTTGCTGTGAGCCTCACGAACCAAAAGCGTTGAGATCCAAGCACTGTAAGGTAAGAGGGGAACACCAGCTTTGTCTTCATTAAAGGCCTGGATCCTCCCACCGCAAACGAGCAGTCCGGTTTCTGGTTCTTTATAGACTACCAGCCGGTCTGTAGTGGTGGTGGGAAAAGTCACGCCCTCTTGTGCAGCAAGGAAAAGGTCTCTTAGGGCATCTTGACGTTCTGTTGCAGTGATGACTCCGCTTGATGAAACTGCCTCCCACTTTGGAGTTCTCAAGGTACTATTTTGTGCTGCAAACCTCTTTGCTGACCTCCAGACCCACGCAACCGTTTTGACCAGGTGAGTCAAATCACTGAACCGTCCTTCCTTCACCAGGTTTCGGATAGCTGCGCCGGCAGGTGGCCTTGAATGCTCTTGATCAGGCGGCTCTTTCTCTTCCTGAGCTCTTGTAAGTGCAGCAACAAAGGATTTCTTCTGCATCTTACTGATGCTCTCTCGGGCAGTTGCTGACACATCCTTTGCAGACTTGATTGGCCACTCATCAGCCGGTAGACTCAGGAACTTTGGCCCCTGCTGCCATATTGAATCTTCACCCAAGTCTTTCGGACTAGCCCCTCGAGTGATGATGTCGGCAATGTTCAGGGGTCCAGGGATCCACCACCAATCTTCAAGTCGTGTGCTGCTTTGGATCTCTCCAATTCTGTTGGCGAAGAAAGTCTGGAAGCCATAGCTCTCACGCTGGATTGCACCAAGCACCGTTTGACTATCGACAAAGTGGTACCACTGCTTGACTTGGATGCAGCCATGTTTCTCAAAGTACTTCTTTAAGCGGGCGGCGTAGACTGCTCCACACAGCTCAGCTTTCACTGCTTCCCCCTTGTGGTCTAGAGGCGTCAACTTTGCTTTAGACTCCACCAATCTCACTGTTGAACCATGGTCACAGGCCCACCGCAGGTATAAGACGGCTCCATAGGCATGCTCACTGCCATCAGAGAAGGTGATTGCATCAGGTTTAGCAGAGACGTCCACAGGGGTCAGGGCTCTAGGAAACTTGACCTTGTTCAGCTGAACGAATTCCTCAAAGAGGCTGATGGCATCTTCTCTGAGCTTGTCTGACAGCGCAAGGTCCCATGTGTCTTTGGTGGTGCTACCTTTAGGTTTGGCTTCCTGGAATGCTCTTCGAACCAAGATAGCCCCTTTCTGCTTTGCAGGCGTTGTCAGACCGATGGGGTCATACAGCCCAGAAACTTGACTGGGCAAATCCCGTTGCGTCAGTGGGTCTGGCGTCTGGACTCTCACTTGCTCCAAAACAAGATCTTGGCCAAGTCTCATCTTTCTCTTTCTTTTTGAGAAGTTTATCCCAACCATGACGTGAAGCTTGTCATCCTCCAAAGTGTAGCCAAGGCCAAGAGCTTTGTTGTCTTCATCTTTAAGCTGGTTCGGCAGGACCACAGTCTTTGCAGTTGCCTCCTGTTGTTGTCTTCCAGCAGACTCTTCCCTCCTTTGGCCAGAGAAAACCCATGGCTTCAACTCGAAACCCCCTGCTTTCAGGATTTGCTCCACATTTGCTGTGATGATTTTAAGCTCGTCCAGGTTGTCATGAGAGGTCAAGAGGTCATCGACATAGCTGTCTTCTTGTAGCACTCGGCGCTCCTCCACAAGATGGCTAAACTGGGGGAGATTAGCCGTCTCTCTCATGGCTAGTTGAGCAATACAACCTGCTGGTTTGTCTCCAATGTTGACTCTTGTTACTGCATATTCGCCCAGCTCTTCTTCTTCGGAGTCATGCCACAGAAACCTATGCAAATGTACTTCTTGGTTGTAGGAGATACACTGATAATAAAACACTCGTTAATGGGGCACCACCTCCGTTATTTTGTCTATTTGAATAATCCGGAGGTAATTAATCAAATTCGACTGGACAAGTTTAACTTGTATCAATTCTAATCAATTTCAGATCAATTTATTCATCTCATATATGAAGAAGTGAATTCTACACATATCCATCGGTTCTCCACATTAAAACAAACCTGCACAGACAACGACGTACGGTTAAATATGTTTATTTACTAAATAAATCAAGGTGAATAAATGAAAGGATGATTCAAACAAACAATATTGATAACATAAAATGTAGAGACTAAATGATCATGGTAATGAATGGATGGAGATGAGCGGATGGTAAAGTCGCGAGTCTGGGAAGCATTCAAAGATTACTATAGTAATTTTGACACTAACGAGACCCTAACCGGATTTCTTATTAATTAAAGATTACTATGAATCAAAAGAAAAGAGACATCACCAACTCAAGAACATGCGTGTGACTCCAGCAGTGTGCGTGGGTGTCTAGCCTACTTTGCCTGAAGACTGGGAGACGTTCACCACTTTGGACCTCTCCGGAGCTGATAGCTTGACCTCGGCTTGAGGTGCCGGTCCGCTGGCCGGAGGGATGTCGCAGAGCGTCTGCGGCTTGCAGTGGGTTTCTCCCGTCCCGGTGTCGGAGGGAGAGCGCCGTCTGTCCAGTACTCGGCAGGAAGTCCCGGTCCGCTGCCCAGCGGAATGGCACCGCTCGTGAGCGTTGAAGGCAGGCTGGTCGGCTTGGCAAAATGTCTGTTCGTTGCAAACCGTTCACACGGTTTGTTGATGCAGGCAATTACTGCACAATGTTATTAACGCTGGTGGTCGGATTAAAGGTCTTCTTCTTGCATGGAGTGATGGCTCTGAACTTTTGATCGAACTAATTCAACTTTCTTGACGAAAATAACTAGAGAATAACGCTGGCCGGGCGAGTCCTCAGTTATTACTCAAAACAAGACGAATTAAGTCAAATTAACTTCTACTGAGTAAAATAATGATACTTAAAACGAAACGAAAGCACTTAGAGTCAGTGCGTCCTCAAATTAGGGTATTGAGGTAAAAATCGCACGTGGTCAATTGTGCGGAGATTTCTGCCTAAGAGAGTGTCGCAAAAATACAAAAAGTAAAGATTTAGAAGTGAAGAAAAATTTAGAGAAGAGAAATTTTAGAGAAGAGAAATTTTAGAGAAGAGAAATTTTAGAGAAGAGAGAGACAGAATGGCTGTCCCTTGGTTTTTGTAGTCCATATCAGCAGGCGGTCCCTTAGGGGCGGGCTGACGATTCTCACTGTGTATCATATCAATCGTCTACACTTACGAAACTTGAATTAAATTAAACCGATTTAATGTTTCGCGATCGTGCTTCACCTTTCTCAGGACCTTACCATGGCAAAATAAATGGACTTAATGAAATAATATGACCTGATTAAATTCGCTGAACGAATAAAAGAAATTAACACTGGATCAAACATGAAAACACTTAAAGATACAGTAGAACTGATAGAATCTGACCACATATATAAGCATTTCTTATAGTTCTAATACCTGTAAATGAAGAAACATATTACAGACTTTTAATCAGGAAAACGTATTAAAACATAGATATCTTGACAGTTTAATTTCTTTGTACCCGGACTCACCACTGGAGGGCACTGTGGTTCCACCAAACACATGACACAATTAAACATTAAATTTGATTTTAGCCAAATTTCATCACAGAGAAACGGGAGAAAGATCAGTTTTATGAGCTTCTCTTACTGACCCTTAATCTGTTGGAATTAAGAGAATGAGATCCTGACTTAATGGTTAATTAGAAATGGTCTGAAATCTGGAGGAACACAGAGACCATTTGGTGTGGAATGTGATCGCAGATAGCATCCAGACGTGTCATAAATTTCAGACCTGGGAGTGTTTGCATAGAACAAGTCAGAAGGTTTCCAGTGTTCTCTTAAAAGCTAATGTGTGCTTTAGAAGTTAGAGGTGAGGAGAGAGACACAGGTAAAGAGAGAGATACTCTAAAACAAAGGGGAAAAAACATTTGATGTGAGTTAATTTACATATATAAAGACTCTGTATTGACACCTTCTGATGACCAGTTGTTCGTCCCTCCTGGTGAGCTGGCAGAGGCCTCAACATGACCTGTGAAGAGGATTTATCTGTTTTTGCAAGGGAAAGGAAGTTCATCCAAAGGCTTTGGGTTGTAAATTAATTAAAAGTGTCTTCATACGAAGTATTTACAACCAAGAAAAACACTGTCCTCTCTGCCAGGCGATAAGATGGCGCCCCTCTTCCTGTAGAGTTGCTTCAAACTTAAAAACAGAGTTGATAAGGAAAACAGGGCCTCAGCATCAGAGAGAAAGGAACACAGAGAAGAGTTCCTACATGGTCTTCGAGCCAGACTGAATTGTACATTTTTTTGATGTCTCCCAAAGCAGCAAAGACTCCCCTCCGGAACTTGAGAAGCACAGCACTGATTGGGTTAAGGACATCTGGGCCTTTCAACAGGAGATCATTAAGACTCAAGCCTCTGAACTTCTGGCTACTGTTCCAGACAAGTCTTACCGGAGTCGTGACCGAGTGTGGATTGGGTGCGATGAGATGGCTGATGTACCACACTGGTCCGGTCCACGAACGCAGGGCGTCTTCAGACAACTTCATTGCAGCCCGGCGGTTAACCATATCGTGAACTTGAGCAGCGTAGGCAGCCTTCCATTCTGGTTCCTTGGCCAGCTGTCTCTCTGTCCTCAGGAAGGTGGCCTCAACTGCCTTCCTGTTGCTTGGCAATGCGGTTGGATCCTCCACCCAAGGGTATCTGGCATGCCAGTGTGGCCTCTCACTGTGGTTATCAGCAGTTGCATATGTAAGGCCGCTCACCACCTCCAGCTCTCTTTCTTCAGCAAGAGTCATTTCTTTGCCGCCTGGCTGGCAGTTTCCACAGCGGCAGCCTCCACATTTTGGGACACAGCCGGCACCAATGCTGTCCCATTTCCACCACTCGAGGAAGTTGGAGGCAGTAGCTGCTGAACTGGAATGCTGACCTTGGATGGCTTTTGGGGCTTGTTGATTTTGTGGAGGATGAATAGGGACCACACAGGTACGTTCTTCATATTTCACAGCAGCAGTTCTCATCGACCTTGCAAAATGCGTTCTAGACGTATGGGCTGATACTGTGACCTCTTCAAACAACTCAGGATGGGCGCCAGCAACTGTCTTTCCCAGTGGTCCATCCCACAGCACAAGGTCCCCCACTGTGCGGATTTTCTGGGGAGCCAGCTGACCTTCCTTGTGACTTACGAGGAGTTGGATCTCTCTTGGCCTTACCAGCTCACCGAGTGGAATGTCTGGGAAGAACTTTTGCAGTTTCTCGGCTGTCACATGCCTATGAACATCTGCAATGCTATCCAGGCCATAGCAAATCAGCTGGTGGGATCTGAATGTGCCTCGTGAGGTGCTAACACGGATTTTTAGGAGGTAACGCTTCGTTTGGACAAAGACTTTCATGCCTCCTACACCATGAACCACGAGTGTGATGTCTTCGCTTCTGAGATTGAGTCGACCAGCTGCCTTGTGGGTGATGTAATTGGTGTCTGAAGCTAGGTCAATCAGGGTGCCAATTCTTTGTCCAGCATTGGCCGTAACCTCCAGTAGCATCATGATGACAGGCCATTCCACCAAGCCGCCTCCCGCCAGAAGACTTGAGTTACTCTTTGCAGAATGGGAGGTTCTGGACACTGTGTTGCTGAATGCATCTCGGCATTGTTGGGCTAACTCAGGCGATAGTTTGCTGAAGAATTCTTCTTGGGCCTCAGTGTAATTTGGCGTAATTTTGTTGCCACCTCCCACCATGCTGCTTTTCCTCTGGGTTGCGCTGCCTCTGGATGCTTCAGCACTGGGACAAAGGTAGTAGTGGTGTTCTATGGCTCGCTTGCCTCCACATTCAGGATTTCTGCACAGGAATGTTGTTTTGCAGTGACCCTCATGATCATGGATCTCCAGGCATTTCCCACAGGCTCCCAGTTTTCTTACTGCATCCTTCTTCTCTGCGAGTCTGAGCGTGCGGAACTTTTTGCAGAAGTAGAGCTTTCTCTTATGCTTGATGTCACCACACACTCTGAAGGATGGCTACTTGACTGGTTTTATGCCCTGGTTCTGGCTTGCCTTTGCTCAGACCGGATTTCTCTCTTTGGTGGGTCTTCATCCCTCAACTGGTCCAGCTGTTCATAGATGCTTTCTTGACTCTTGAGGAAAACTAGCAGACTGTCAAAGCGCCTGTCTGGATCAGCACTGCTCCTCTCAGCTGCATGGAGAAGCCACTCTTTCTTCAATGCATCAGGAAGTTTGCTTTCAATTGACTTAGTCACTAGAGGGTTCTTTAAAGCGCCAGTGTCACCAAGGTCCCTCAGGTCTTCAAGAGCTTTCTCAACAGCTTGGATGAGCTCAACAATTTTCTTTGGCTGGTGGCTCTTGACAGCTGGAAGCCTCTGCAGTTCCTCGACTATCTCAATGGCGATTGCAGTTTGGCTTCCAAACCGATTCTGCAGCACACGGAAGATGTCTTCTGCCGTGTTATAAGTTGTCAAGCGAAGATCTCTCATTATTCTCTCATCCAAACTGTCAAGTAGCTGGAACTTTTTGACTTCTTTTGACCCAGTTGGTTCCCCTTGCATCTGGAGGGCCTCCCAGTCTCTTCTCCAGCGGTGAAAGTCACGCTTGATGCCAGTGAATTTAGGGAGGGAGGTTGGCTTTAGTCTTATGACTGATGTTGGGTAGCTGTTAAGAGCTGCAGTCACAACCTTTCCAGCATCTTCTTCAGCTTTTGCTTGAATAAAATCTGCTTTTCTTGACATTAACTTGGGAATAGCCTGCTCAAGCTGACGCATGCGCCACTGGAAGTCTTTCTGCTCAGCAGGAGGGGCCCAACACTTCCACTGCTTATGCAGCTCTTTTGCCTTTTTGACCAGTCTCTCCAGGTAGTCGAACATGAAGTTGAAGGCCTCTTTGTTTCCACTGAGCTCGAAGGACGCCACACACTCTACTTTCTCCTCTGCTGCCTTTACTGCCATAGTCAGTTCCTCTTCTCCAAAGTTGGCCCAGAGTGTCTTTTGGATGAGGTCCTTCACCTCCTTCAGTTTCATTTCACACTCACTTGCATGACTTTGTTGGCCTCAATTGTAAGCTTTTTGAAACTGTCTCTGAGCTCCTCTTCAGGCAATATTGCATGCATCCTCACAACGTTGTTGGCCAGCCGGGAGAATTGACGCTTCGCCGTCGTTCTGTTGGCTTTAAGCTGCTCCAGTGACTTTGAGTCAGCCATCTTCTTTTACAGCAGAATGGAGTAAGGTGACGTTCAGTATCTCATCAGGCTTCTTCTAGGCCTGGCCGGTCGCTGTTCTGGTTTCTCTTCTCCAGACGCAGCCGGGTTTTCACTGTCAAGTGCCCTCACTGTTGAAAGGTATTAGTGCAGAACTCCCCACTTGAAAGGTAGCTAATCTCGGGAGGACTTCACAGGATTCCACTCATCACACTTTTGCTCTCTTTACTTCTTTCTTTTTATTTATGGAAGTTGGATGCAATTGTGAATAGTAGTCAGGTGAAAAACCTTTAAACACAAACAAACACCATGTTAAGAAAATGAAACAAGATAAACACATACAAATTCTTTATATAACCAGAAATAAACCCTGTAAATAAGCAGCAAATAATTAATCCCAAATAAATAAGTTAAATACCATATACAGCTATCACCTTCAAACATTTGATTTAACCTTACAATAAATCAGCTTTCCAGGATAAATCCAAATACATGATACTTTAAACTGCATTTAACTATAAAATATTTTAATTTCATTCATTTAACGTGATCCCAACCATCTACAGCTCCCAATCAAATCACCCAAGTGCTCACCACCATTAAGTGGACACCAGCAGTGCAACAAACATGAAAATACGAAGAGCTCACCGGCTGTATCTCCCCCGAAAGCCCAGCTCTGCACAAACAAATCTTGGTATTCTGGTCCAAATCTCAGTCACCTCTCATGCTGCGTGCTCCCACTGCTGCTCTGTAGTGATTGTGAGTGTGTGTGTGACTCCAAACCCAGCTAATTAACCAACCACCCTCACCTGGTGCACTCAGCCTGCTGCATTCAGCTGCGAGAGGCACTCAACCTGGTGTATCCAGGCTGGAGGGGCGTGGCCCACAGTTCAGCTCCACAGTCACCTTTGCTATTTGTGTTTTCTATTGAGCCCTTGGCTACACTGCAAAAAAGGGGGGTCTAAAAACAAGATAAAAACACTAAATCTGAGGGAAAATGTACTCAAAACAAGTGAAATTATCTGTCCATGCAGCAAGATAATTTCACTTGACAAGATTTCTTAAATTAAGATTGTTAAATCTAGAAATAAGCATGTCTACAGAGGTGTTTGGAAGGCTTAAAATAAGCCAAACATGCTGGTTTTAAGATGAGATTACTTAAAAAGTAACTTTTTACAGCCTCTAAACAAGTGAAATATAAGCATAAAATGCTGGTTTTAAAATGAGATTACTTAAAAAGTAACTTTTTACAGCCTCAAAACAAGTGAAATATACTAAATATAAGCATAAAATGCTTGTTTTTAAGATTAGATTACTTAAAAAGTAACTTTTTACAGCCTAGAAATAAGTGAAACATACTAAATTTAAGCATAAAATGCTGGTTTTAAAATGAGATTACTTAAAAAAGTAACTTTTTACAGCCTCAAAATAAGTGAAATATACTAAATATAAGCAATTACAAACAAAATCTTTCTTACTTTTAGCAAATTTAGCTGAAGATTAGTTAAGAAAAATATTAAATTTAGAGAAAAATACTATACTATTAGTGAAGAATGACTAAGCTCTGTCTTAATCCAAGCAGGTTTATCTTGAAAATTAATTAAACTAAGATAGATTTGCAAATTCAAATAACAACCAAGCAGTTCAATCAATTAATAAATCAAATGACACAAAAGATTTACACAACTTACATTTTTAATTCAAATTAAACAGATTTGCTAGTTCAGACAACTCAACTGAAACAGGGGTGCGGCCGCGACCGTAGCGTCTTTTTTTCTTTCACTTAACTTGAAATTTTAAGGCAGCCCTTTCGCTCATATTTTTAAGTTGAAACCATTAGTTACATTTTACAGTGCAGGCCTCGATGAGGTAAAACAATTCAAGCAAATAATTAAGTGACACTGTAATAAACTTGTGGAATACACAAAACCATTGTAAGGCATGGGTAACAATAACAAGAACAACTGACATGACAAAATACTGCTTGACATTCAGCTACTTGTCAATGAATGACAAGACAAAATACTGCTTGACATTCAGCTACTTGTCAATGAATGATTTCCAATCAGCCATTGCTTTCTTATATGCACTAGTGGCATCTTGATCGTGGATTGTGTCACCAATGACCTCTGTTTGAATAACAGAGAGGAGCGTTGCAACACATTTAGGGTATGTTAAATGCAACGTGTAGTAGTATGCCAATAGCACCAACATCCCTTCTGAGAAATCTTCCTGTGGAAGGGTGGTCACAGGTACATTACCAACAGCCACGATGGTGGTTGATCCATCAAAAAGCAGAACTGGGGAGGAGAGAGGACGCTTCTCCAGATACAGGGTGGGGTCTTCGCCTGACTGGAACAGAAAAAAAAGAACAATGCGTAGAGAGTGAGAAGACATAAAAATGTATTGAAAGTGTATGATCATTTTTAAAATGAAACTATCAGGTTGCAACCAATGACTTGAGCACTCTTAAATTTAAATTCACGTTTAAAAACTCACACTCATTATTATCAGATGAATTGCTTTACAATAGTGTAGGGGGGAACATGTTAAACTGATGTAGGAATTTAGGATTGATTAATACCTGATACAAGCTGATGCAAGGTGCTAATGTTTCATCAGTGAATGAATGAATGAATGAATGAAATAATTAAAGGTTTTGCAAAACATTTTTTGTTATTTCCTTCTGTCAACACCATTTGAGGGACACTAGAGGCACTTCTGTTTTCCCCTTTTGACATAAATTAGGTCATATCTATAACTGTGAACTTAGGTGTATTGTTACTAAATGTGAACAAGCACAATAATGTGAGAAAATAAAGGCACTTCAAAGAGGACAGTAAGGAATCAACACAAACATTTCTCACCTTCAGGATATGAAGAAGTGCCTCACAGCTATTCCCAAGCTTCTTTGGTGGTGAAGTTGGTGAGGGGAAGAGGAATGGGAGTGCATTGAAGAGGGCGAGTGTGAAATCCACTAAAGAATATAAGAATGAACAGAATGGTCTGAATGTTGTACAAATATCAATACATATACATATTGTATGGAACAGCAACTTACCACTGCGGACATCCAAAGGGAAAGGGGGTTTCAGGACTTTCTTCCACACACCGTAGAACTGCACCTTGGCACAGAATTCTGCCCATCTTCCTTTTACTTCCTCAATGTATCTGCTGTTGGTGCCACCTACTATGCGCCGCAGCTCATCCATTGCCTAAAACAGCATTGTGCACAGTTCAACAGTTAACAATGCATTGAAATTCAGTACACAGATGGATACACAGTAACTCAAGTACAACAAACCAACATACATTTCGAACATCTTTGAAGCATGGATATGCCTCAAAGATTTTTGCAGGTCGGTCCTCTTCCTTTGTAATATCTGCATCAATGAAAGCCCGTCTGGCCTCAAACTCAAGGTCCAAAATTTGAGCAACATCATTTTGATTGGGTTTTGCATTGGGCTTATTGTACATGTTGCTCAATGTTCTGTAGTGCCTAGCCTGCATCTTCAGACTGTCCTGGCCCACTGAAATGACAAAAAACCAAGCCGAGACATTTCAATGTTAACACTTTAACAACAACACAGGGGAAATAAAGCGTGGTTAAAATACAATGCACTATTTTTTGGGAAACTTTAATCCAATTTCATGGATGACAGGCTGAGAGGTGTGCTGAGGTGGGCTTACCAAAAACATCCTTTGCAGACGTGGCTGGTGACGCAGACGTGGCTGGTGAAGCAGACGTGGTTGGTGAAGCAGACGTGGTTGGTGAAGCAATCACAGTCGTGGGTGCGGAGCATGAGGCTGACTCGGATGGCAGCAGTGATGTTTTGGTGCCACTCTTTGGCTTCTTTCGCACAGAGGGGAGTGGTAGTGGGGATGCTTTTTTTTTTTAGAAATAATGAAAAAATTCTCAATACAATTATATGACAGGGCAAAATAGGCATATATAAACACAGTGCATGTCTAGCCATGAACTCTGGTTCAACAAATGTGGACAACTATAGTTTCATTACATGATTAAACATTTTTAGTCATAAACAAATTTGTATGACAGCCACCCTTTCATTTTTTCCCCACAATTTGCATACCTGCAGAGTTGGCCTCGCTGATGTCATCATTGCTCTCAAGAAGTATGGTATTATTACTCGAGTAGCTTGTGTCTGTCCAATCTGTCTCCATGTCCTGGTTGTCTGCGCTGAAGAGAGCTGTCTTGGCCGCTCCTCTTTGTGGTACGGAGCCCTGCCTCTTCCTTGGAGATCTCATATTCTGGAGTCGCTTGTACATTTTGGTGTAGATGGTCAGCTGTGGTGAAAGAATGTTAGATAAATTGTTTGTCTTGTTGCTGACCTGTCCACAGTTTTGGTTGAGAAAAATGAAAAATATTACTTACATATGGCATATTTGTGTCAGCATCACGTAACATAGGGAAATAGTCGACAATCTTCTGTGACATGGCTCTCATTTCCAGTTTGGAGGGGTATCTTGCTTGTTTACCCATGGGACTAGCACGCAGGATTGCAACCATGCTAGTGATTGTGTTCCTTACAAGTCTGCAACATAGCTCCTTTGACATCTTGTAGTTCTTTTCCTTTCCATTGCAGAGCAATGCAAAGTACTGACTACGCACCATGTCCAACTCGGAATCTGTGTACACCACATACTCTGGAGGGTCTGGCATTTTCATTGTTTTCTCAGCAGATATGGGGGTGGAGGCTTGCGGCTGGCATGGTGGCATGGAGCTAGTTGAGGGCATAATCCCGCTTCCACTGCAAGTGCTGGCATCTTGGTCCGTGGTATTTTCACACTATTAGGATTATGTAGGATGAAAACAAAATGCATTAGGACCATTAAAATATGGTACAATTTAATTTTAATAACTATTATTTATTACAATTTGTGTTTACATTTTGATTGATGAACTCCCAAAGTTTCTTTCTTCTGAGAAAATTTCCAGGACCAGGAAAAAGATCCTTCAGGTCATCCCGGCTAAGGCCTTTCAAAGCCTCCTCATCAACACCGGCAGCTGTAATATGACAAATAAATATCTTAAGATGAAGCAATGCCAAGCTACAGTACCAAGCAACATAAAGAGGTGCCATTTATCTCTCCCTCTGAGCTCCAACACATTTGTAAACTGTTTAACTAGTTGTCTGTGCTATGAAGCCTCCTTAAAGTCAGCGAAAATAATCATAAGCCTATCTCACAAAGATGCCAGCCCCAAATAAAATCAAGGGTAAAAATGTTAAAGTCTGGACTTTAAACATTGGGCTACCTTTATGCCATAAATTCAGTGTTGGTCATATTTTTTATTTATTTACATTAACTAATTTAATTAATTCATTTAAATTATTAATCAGCACATTTGAGCTGCAACTGTGGCTATTACTCAAAAAATCAGATAATGAATAGCAAATTTACTAATTTGGTTTTCTTTAGCTATCAGCTTTTATTATTATTCCTACAAACTATATGCCAAAAGCACCTATACATCAAATATAAACTTTATTTAGTGTGAATGCTTCAAAGCATTCACACTATTGTTCTTCTGGGATTTATTAGTGTGAATGCTTCAAAGCAAGCATCTTTCAGCCTTGTACTTTTCAGCTTTTTAGCTTTTCAACTTGTTCAAATATTCAGCTTTTTCAAAAAAAAAAATTAATATGGAAGCAAATGGGCAAATCTTCAAATCCTCTTCAAAACTCATCCACTTTCAATCTCTTCTGGTCCCTCATACTTTGAGCTAGAGACACCATTTCAACTTTAAAAGAGTCAGAAGACCTTGAACTATTGGTCATGTATTTCAGTTTTTGAAAATCTTTTACGGTTTTGAAAAAATCACAGTTTTAGTTTTAAGGATTTTTAACTCGTCTTCTGGTTTTATAATGGGTGTGTATTGCGTGAGCTAGAGTGTGTGACATCATCGCTAGAGTGGAGAGCAGCTGCAAAAACTTTAGAAAAAACTGTCTTCAGCTTGATTTGGGTCCCACATCTTTTACTTCACATAGACAATATATACATAGAAATGTAGGAAATCTTGTTGGCTTTCAGATGATGGTCTTATTTCAGATGTAGGACTTAAACTTTTGGCTGTAGAGGCCCTCGAGCAACAAGCACTCCAGCAACTCCCCCATAAGCCGCAGTGTTAACTTTGAGCCTAAATTTCTGGAGTGGAGCAGACGGTACCGGTTTTGTCTCTTGCTCTCGTGCCCTCATTTTTCACTCTACAGAAATAAAAAAGACATGACTGGGTTCAGCAATGTCTCCTGTTACTCACTGTATACATTTTTTGGCCATAATCATTACACTTTTTTCTAGACCTGCAGGTGTTTGGGAGGTGTTTTCCCATTCATTCTTATGGGGACATTTTCACATTTTGTTCTGCTACTGCTCCAGCTTATGTGCAGCTACAGAAACCATTCAACTATCAAACTGTTCAGCTTTTTGAGCTCTTTCGGCATATTACTTTTCAGCTTTTCAACCTTTTCAAATATTCATCTTTCTGCCTTTTCAACTTTTTCAAATATTCAGCTTTATGTTCAGCTAGAGAAACTGTTCAACTATCACAATATTCAGCTTTTTCAGCCCATTAAGCCTTGTGCTTTTCAGTTTTTTCTGCAAAATCTTGACCATTCATTCTTATAGTTTTATGCATTTCCGGCAGCACGTTCAGCAGATTTCCGAAATCACTTCAGCTGTCAGCATTCACACTGTATTTTCGCAGGAAATGCAATTTTTCTAGTTGTGACTTACCCTCCAAGACCGATACAGTGGCATCGTCAAAAATATCCATTCTGGATTCATCGGCTCCCCGACGAATTAGGCCTAACAGGTGATAGGCTACCTAGCAAAAACACAGCCAAACAGAGCTCGTTAGTTAGCATGCAAAAGTGCACATGAGCTAACACCACCTAGCTTGCTAAGCAAGTACCCCGGTGAAAAACAATTGAAACGGTAACCGTCACAGCAACAATCTGCTCTAAAATATGATTTTGGCGACTAATATTAAAAGTTCAATTAAGTTTACTGACCTTGAGCCGCTGTTCCTTCACGAATGTAACGTGCCTCCTTCGTTACTCAAGCGGGGAAATCACTTGGACGTAACGTAAATCCTGACGTCATTGAGGTGGGACAGTTGGAGGACATGAGCCGACATGAACTGAGGATGTAAACATTAGCTTGTTAATAAAAGATTTTTAAAACAAAACATTTACCATCTTAAAATTAATGAAATAACATATACTCGGAGAAATTTTGTGTTCAAATAATAAATACAAATGATAGCATGAGTGCCCCCTCCCCCTCCCCCATCCACCTCAGGGTCATCAGCCAGCGACAACAATATCGCCGCGCAAACCTGGCGCCAACGGTGCATCACTACAGACGGTTCGGCATCATGGCAGCGTGGAGGTGTATGATTTGTTTCGTCTTTGTTGCTCTAAGTCTTAAAGTCCTACTAAGCCACATTAATGCAAGCCACAGTCGCAGCCCGGATTTTTGGGTTTACTGTGGTATTGATGGATGTGAACAGGACTTTAGAGTTTTCAACTCCTTCTTTCGCCACATTAAACGGACGCACCTTCAGTATTTTCGGACTGGAAGCCCACCAAGTGGATGGAGTACGACGCCTTCTTCTCGCTCTTTGGGACAGGAAACATTTGGTGTGTCCGTTTTTGCCAGCTGTAGCACCCCTGCAGCGGACAGCACTGTGGCTGTCCCACCTGGTGCCTCTCTACCTGAACCGTCACAGCAGCCTGACGCTGTCGGCCGCCTTGAATCCGTAAGTCTCCACAGTTCCATTCGTTTTGACCTCTGAGGGCCTATCTCGCCAATTCATTTGCTCTCTGTGTGATGCTGACTTGTGTAAAGTGTTTTGTTTTGTTTTATTTTATTTTATTTCCCACATACAATGGTGTATTCAAAGCC
This sequence comes from Pagrus major, assembly GCF_040436345.1. Classification (NCBI taxonomy): domain Eukaryota; kingdom Metazoa; phylum Chordata; class Actinopteri; order Spariformes; family Sparidae; genus Pagrus; species Pagrus major. The sequence goes on along the minus strand of NC_133235.1, from coordinate 4,017,302 downwards.
TGGCTTCCTTGAATCCATACCGGGAATGCACGCATTAATCAGGAGTAGGCTATATGACCTTCTTTTTACAGTCTATATGACACACTTTCTCTTTCATATACAGTAATTGTCTTCAGTGAATGCTAAGTTACCTCCGTAACACGACGTTATTCACGTGAAACGCACATAATTGAACGAATTTCACACTTACCTTGGGAAGAGACGTTAGAGCTGCTCAGGTCCAAGACCAGTGAGGCAAATGTGGCATTAAAATTATTTTTTCCCCTCTCGTGCGTCCTGTTCCTCATCAATTAGTCCGTATTATGGCACGCTTTTCTCCATAAGGAGAAATGGGACAAAATGTTTTCAACTACTGTAACGTTATACAGAGGGCAATAATTGGAAACATTTTCTCATAGACTGTATTATTTACGTGCTTTAGTTCATTTAGTTTTTAGTTGTAAACAAAGTAGTACCCAGTAAAGTTAAGGTTACCTCGGTAATTAGAGCTGGGTACTTACTTGCTGAATAATAACACTGCTGTCTGAGTCAATTTTACACACTCATTGTTTGTTGTAGTCTAATTTATAATCTTGAAAAAAAAACAAAAAAACACTTCACTGTAAGAAAAACAAAAAAACAACAACAATTCAAATCAACCCTGATTGTGTCTATCTACTCTTACTTTTATCACTTTCTGAAGGAGCAGGCTGTTGCTGTGACATCCAGAGCCAGACCTGATATTGCTAGATCTGCAGCGGCATTCGCCATCAGTGTCCGGGAACAGTGCCACTTGTCACAGGTATATTTGTCTTGATGGACAAATGCTTTAATGGTACTATTGATATCGTATAATAATTCCTTGATACAATGTTTATAAAAAAATATAATTACTGTAATAATTCCTTTCTATATTTCAATGTTAACTATGGGCCTGTTAGCAATAATTATATGAGGGGAATATATATGTATATATATATATATATTTTTATATATATTTTCACAGAGAACTGTCAACAGCGTCATCTCGGGGGTGCAACAGTACCAAGCTGCTCTCCTTGACACACTAAGGGAGAGAATCAGAAGGGTGTTTGAAGAGAATCCAGAGACAACTGCTCAGCTCCAAGATGAGGCTTTGGCTACTTTTGATACATTCACGGATCCTTTCTCAACCACAGCATATGGACAGAATAAAACTATCCGGGAACTATTCAATCCAGTCAACCCAGAGGAAGTTGTGATGTCCCAGAAGACTTGTTGGGTAAAGCGTGGTCCTTCAAGGGTCATGGCCTTAAGAAACAAAAGTTTTTACTATGTGCCACTCATTCAAAGTCTCAAGCAGTTACTGACCAATTCTAGAATCTTCACAATGTTGACCACTGTACCACAAAGAAGTAGAGAGGGATTCTTGTATGATTTTACTGATGGAGTCCTTTTTACATCCCACCCCTTATATTCTCAAAGGCCAAATGCATTGCAAATACTATTGTACACCGATGAAATTGAAATATGTAACCCTTTAGGCCCCCATGCCTCTGCAAATAAATTATTGATGTTTTATTACACTTTAGGGAATATTGATCCAAAATTTAGGTCCAAGTTGGCTGCTATAAGACTCCTTGCTATTGCCAAGGCAAATGATATTTCTCAATGCGGTGTTGATGTTATACTAAAAAGAATCCTAAAAGATCTGACACTTCTTTACAATGGTGTTAGGATTGAAACCCCAAATGGTGAAATTGAGTTGTTTGGTGCGGTGATAGCCTTATGTGGAGATACACTTGCCCAACATGACCTTGCTGGGTTTAAACAAGGTGTTGGTTTTGCTTATAGCAAATGTAGACATTGTGAATGCTCCTTTGATGATATGCAAAGTATTTTTGAGGAGAATAAGTTTGCTGAAAGAACTTTGGAAAACCACATCAGGCAATGTCTTGAAATAGACAAAGCAAGCACAGAAACATTGAAAGCATCCCTCAAAACCACTTACGGGATTAACAGAAGAAGCAGGCTAGTTGATTTTCCAGCATTTGACCTGATCAAACAAACTCCACAGGATATAATGCATGTAATTTTTGAAGGTGTTGCACCAATGGAAATAAAGCTTGTGTTAAAAAACCTGATTATGTCAGGACAGATAGAATTAGATGAGATTAACTCAGCTATTATAAATTTTCCTTACTCACCTCTAGATATACGAGATAAGCCATGTCCTATTAGTGTCAGCACTTTAGCTGCTAATGACAATAAAATAAAACAGTCATGTGGACAAATGTTAATACTTTTGAAAATACTACCTTTCATTTTGAATGATATGGACAGTGAGTATGTCAAATTTATTCTCAAATTAATTCAGATTGTTCAAATTATCCTTGCTCCTGTTATTTCATTAGAAACTGTATTGCGGCTCAGGCACATGATTGAGCAACATCTGCATCAGTTCAAAGAACTTTTTTCTGAATCCAATGTCATTCCCAAGCAGCATTACATGCTCCATCTACCTAGCCAAATCATATCTTTTAGTCCTTTAGTAAGAAGTATGTGTATGCGATTTGAAGCTAAGCATAGCTATTTTAAGCAGTGGGCTTCCAAGTTAAATTTCAAAAATGTATGTTAATCGCTTGCAAACCATAATCAGTTCCTTGAATGTTGTCAAAATGAAATAGGCACTGAGCATCCAATTTTTGCTAGTGAAAGAGAATCAGGGCCTGTCTCAGCTGTCAAAAATGTTGATTATGTTAAAAGAAAAGTCAAAGATTTTTTAGGCATAGAGGTCATGCAATCTGTTGTCTCTGTGAAATGGTACATCCTCAATGGAAATAAGTACATAAGTGGGAAATCTATGATTATTGTAGATGTAGATGGTGCTTTCCCAGTGTTCGGACTGATAAAAGATATCTTTGTGATAGATTCCTCTTTAGTTGCTTTTGAGTACCAACGTTATGAAACACTGAATCTGAATCCAGAGTTGCTGGCATATGAGGTGGCAGTTCCCAATGTTGCCCAGGCTACAGAATTTGTAAAAGAACTAATTGACTGCATTTCCTATTTTCCAGTTAGTTTCAAAGACAATACCTTTGTTCCAATAAAATACAGTCTTTGTGACATTATTGCCCACAGACAATAATCTGGAGGAACAATAAGTACTGTATGTATGGGTGTATCATACCATACACATCATGTATTGTGTTGGGTGAACCCAGTTTGCCTGTTTTCTGTTTGCTTTGCCAGTTTTGTGAACATCATCAGCTTGAAGTCAGAGAAATAAACTCTGTTTTTCAGATGCTTTTTGTGTGACTCTTGAATCAAGCAAGTTGAGTTTGTTACTGAATCTTAAAACAAGATTTATTTGAGGAGACTTTGGGTAAAAGATGTAATATATCTTATTTTAACAGTTATTTACCTCATTTTAAGATTCCCTGCCTATTTGAGACAAAAAAGACAAGGTTTGCTTGATATAAGATTGTAGTGTAAAGTTGAACACTTAAAATAAGAAATTAACTCTTAAAACAAGACAAATTATCTAACACTTCTAAATCTAAGTTTTTTTTTCTTGGTAAGAACCAAATAATTTGCAGTGTATGGCTGTAAGAGCCCATGAAGGCATCACGGGTATAACCATTGGCGGTTATGAACATCATATAGCTTTGTATGCGGGTGACATAATCCTTTTTCTAACAAACTTAAAAGATAGTATTCCATAACTAGTGAATGTAATTGAAACCTTTGGAAACATATCGGGGTATGAAATAAACAATTCCAAATCGGCACTATTGTTTTTGAATGAAAACAACAGAACAACAGAAGACTGCAGCCCATTAAAGATACACCATTCCCAACCACAAAAGAAGGTTTTACATACTTAGGTGTTAAAATTAGTCCTGATGTGAAACAAATAGTTTCTTTAAATTATGACCCCTTGTTGGACAGAGTGAGGGAGATGCTAAACCGATGGATCCAAATGCCTATATATATGATTGGTCGTATAAACATAATTAAAATGCTAGTCTTACTGAAATGTTTGTATTTTTTCTGTCACACCGCGGTGAGGTTGTCTTGTCTTGGGTTTTGTCTCGTAACTTCCTGTTTTATTTTGAAACCTAACTCTCCTCTCGTTTCAGGTCACTTGCCCTTCCTCATGTGTCACCGGTCTGATTGTCTCACCTGAGCCCTGATTGTTTGCACCTGCTCCCCAATTCCCTCATGTGCTTATAGTCTGCGTTCTTCCCTTGTCTTGTGCCAGAGTGTTTGTGTTCGTCCCGCACCCCAGCCCTCGTCCACAGCCTTGATCCAAGCCACGAAATTTACAAGTTTGTATTCTTTTACTTTTCCTCTTAAATGAGTGACTTTTCGTTTGATAATCTTTTTTCAGAGTATTCTTAGATAATTTCATAGCCTCTTGTTTGCCTCCAGTGGAGTGCCTCTTTTGTTTAATCCGTTTTCAGAGATAGTGATAGCGTAGATTTTGTTTATAGCCTTTTTCCTTTTTCCTCCGATTGGAGTGATTTTTTGTTATAAGTTTTTGTAGCCGTATGTGCCAGTGTAGTTTAGTTCTTTGTACCTTTTCTGTGCCTCGTCAAGAGTGATTTTTTGTTTCATTAGTCTTTTTCTTTTGAGGTCGTTTTGCCTCCAGTTTATTGTAGTTGTTTCATGTTTTATAGCCCTCAGGTAAGATTTTCATAGCCTGTTTATTTGTCACCTTGTTTAAGAGCTCAAGTGAAGAGATCAAATCTCAAATAAAAACCTACTGGTACTGCTCTAAATCTGCTCCTGAGTCCTCTTTCCTTGTCCAGGCCTGACATTTTCCAGTCACTTCCGCTTCCCTTACCCTTCCCTTACCTTTTTTCACAGCATTAATGATTTGTTGAATTAATTTATCTGCAATTAAAAAAAAGGCCAGACGACAGCTAAGGCTACTATATTTACCATATGAAACACATCATCCTCTCCCTCAATTCTATAAGCATTCAGGTGATCATCAAAAAACATTGTAATAAACTTAGTGGTCAAAAGAAATGCTTCATCATCCTTGATAAAGATGTTGACAATTTTCATGAAAATAGGCATTTCATTTTCAGTACCCACACAGTCAAACATTCCAATCTGGTATTCAGTTCCATAGTTTTTCACCCAGGAAGTAGTGGTGACACTAGACACGTTCTATTTTTGACAAGACCTCAAGACCTCACTGCATTCCAGATTACTAGTTAAGACATGCTTAACAGGGCCGAACTGAAATCTTTGGAAATAACAATTCACCCAATGAAAAGCCAACTGATTCTGATGTTTCTTTACTAATGTTTTGGTGATGTTCTTAAAATTCTTCACAGACTTCTTAAAAAAGTTGTGCTTGCCTTCGAACCGCATACACCACATATGTAGGAGAGGCCCTATTTTCCTAATACATCTGGGATAGTGAATCATCAGATGATGCTTTGGAATCAGTCTCTTATCTGTGAACAGACTTTAAAAGTTTGTGATGGTCAGATATTAAATGCTTTAAGTAACAGGTCATACCACCTGTTATGATTGTGGAGAACACAATGTTGAGAATCTGAATCAAAAGAAGAATTACATGCCAGCAACTATTGTCCGGGTCAACTAGATCTCCAAAAAGTGTTATGCAGGAGGCACCATGACTGAATAGCTTTGAGATCAAGGTCATTGCTACCATCATCAACTTTGATTGCACTAGGTCTGTTCTTTCTCTCAATGTATCCATAGTTAAAGCTCTGGATCCTTTCTGAAAGTGTGTTTATACCTATGGAATCCCTAACCAAGAACTGAAAAAGAAGCTTAAGCTCGTACTGTACGACACCTTGAAGTAGGTCGTGCATAATGTCAACTGCATAATTGTCCGAGGAAAAAAAAAACTGCAGTGCATTAAGAGGACAGGCTCTTTTAACTTCAAATGAGTAAACTAGAGTGGGATTTTGTGCCACGGTATTGCGATGTTCTGTATAGGGCTCTTTTGTGCGAAAGTCTGGGTCATCCTCACTGAATATAGACTGCAAACTTGTTTTGTCAGTTAAACAGAATCTGCAACAATAAGTTGCACTGAACGATTACAACATAACAAAAAGGCCACGTAATGCCAAATTATCACCAACCTGAACAACAGAACCCTTCAAATGTGTATCTGTAAAGGGCACCTGGATTCCCTGTGTCTCCAGAATTTTTAAATCATCAATAAGAGGCTGTAGGATTGGACCAAAACCGTACTTCTACAAGTCATCTGAATGAAGAAGTGCCACAAGATGAATGTTCATCAAAACCGAATTGAGCTTGGTTGGCAAATTTCTTAAAATAAAATAAACACAGCCAAGTTTGTGTATTCTGTTTTTAGATCCGAGCAGATTGGCCGTTTTGAAGTCATCATAATAAAGTTGGATCTGGAGCGCATATGTTTGCTGTGAAAACAAAGTATGATTTCTAAAGTATGAACTATCGTTAATGTCTTTCAAAATGCCATCTTCATGAGGCTTTACTTGCTGAAAGCAGGCACTAAGTTCCTGGTTGGTAAACATGGACTCAAAAGTTCCTAAAATTGGCAAATACATGTACTTGTCATTGACTGGAACTTGACTATATACTGTACACCCGTAGTTCTATCTCTGCGAGCATCATAACGCACACCAAGAACATGCTCCACTGGTTCAACAATTTGAACATTTTTTTTCAAAATGTCTTTGCCTCTTTTTCTGTATTGAGGTGTGAGAATGGATTTTCAAGGTTCTCAAAAAATTTGGCTTTGATGAAAGACATTTAAAGACATTTTAGTGTCCTGTGCTTGGATATGGACGTCATTTACAAGTTCCTCCATTGAACAAACTAAAGACTGCACAGTACTTTCAGCAACTCTAGATGCTTGCACTTGATAGTGATAATAGAGCTACACATATCCACCAACTGCCTAACTGACAGTTGAATCAGTTGAAGTACTTGGCAATGGATCAGGAGCACAAACATTGTCCACGTCAGCATTGTCCAAGTCAACAGAATCTGAAGCTAAACAGTACAGTCCATGTATTTTCATTAAATGTTTCTGGAATCCACAATATGTGTAAAACACAGATGAACAGCCATGCTCCCCACATTTCAAACACAATGCTGGGTACAAAGCATGGCTTAGATTTCAAATGCTGGAAAAGAATTGAACAAGTTCTGTGGCCAACCTTGCAAATGTAACAAGTGAACATTTTCAAGTTTAAATGTTATTTATTCAAACTCTGATTTCCTTGACCCTTGGACTCTCCTTTAAGGTGGCCACATCAATGCCGTAGACAGTTGTTTGGATGAATGTGTAGAAGCTGAATAAGGCCTCATCATAGGACACGGCAAACACAAAATGTGCCTTAAACAGTTCACTGAAGGCCCCCACAGCAGTCTGCACCACGCAGGGAATAGGCTTCTGGTCCAGGATAATGTAAAACTTCTGAATACCTCTCTCCTTTTCTCCAACGCAGAGGAGGAAGGGCTGTGCTGATCCAACACTGTCAAGGAATGTTGCCATACTTGTCCCCACCTAAGATTGAAGGATGGGATATTAAGAACGCTGATTTGAGTTTGTTCTCACACAAGTGACAGATAAAAAAAAACATTATCCAACTTAGTTTGTGTCATCTAATAATTTAATGAGCATTTTCTTTTCTTTAACAGTTGAACCATTTGGTCACCAGATTTCAATCCAAAGGCAATGTGCTTGACTTCTTTAACAATACTTCAAATGATGTATGTAATGAAAATGGCTATTTTTTCTCCAATTCCTTGTTAAGCAGTGTTACCTTTGATCAGCTCTTTGAGGGAGATCACACAGCTGACAAACAGTGCAAAACAATCAATCAGTGTAATGTTATGAGAAGCAAAACAACATTCATTTAATTAACTGTCAAGAACATACCTTCATGAACTTGATCACATGGTCAGCAGCTTCACAGGCACTGATTTTTCTGTGTCTTTTCGCTTTTGCAGTTGAATAGGAGATGAACAAGCACGAGGATAGCTGCCAAGTCACTGTCCCATCTTAGTGGATTGATAGTCTAACACACACACACACACACACATACACACACCCCATATGCAGTTCGATCATAGGCATACACATAGATAATACTGCCCAAAGCAAACATCCATGTACACTTACCATAATTACTTGATTCTTCCTGAGCAGACAGAAGGCCATCCAGATGAGTACCAGGGAGAAGGCTTTTGCAGACAGTGATGACCCTAGGTTTGTAGAAAGTTGGTCATTTTGCAATGAACTTGCCTGAGACATCTTCTCCAAAGTGCACAGTGAAGTCCTGGTCAATCTAACACAAAGAAAAGCATATCAACACACAATTCAATATATCTATCAATTGTTATATCAAGTTCATCTCTACTTCTTACCAAGCCTGGTGTATCCAGGAATCGTGGGAAGTGATCTAGGACAAATGAGTACTGGTCTGGATCATGTAGCATCTTCTGTCTATGCTTGAATGTTGCCTTCATTTTTTCTTTGATAACTGGCTGGTCCACTGAATGTTTCATCATGGACATCGCCTCCATGCATTCATCACCTGATAGCTGTTCAGATGTTGAGGTCTCTCGCAGAGTCTTCGGGCCACCTTCATAAGCAGACCTGGCACTCCTCTTGGACTTGCTTGTACTGTTGCGCTGAACCATTTTCAATCTCTAGGCCAGGTAACCTTGCCCACTGCGAGGATCATAGTAATGCTCCTATCATTGAAGAAAACAGACAAGACACACTGTCGAGATGACATTCCATCAAAATGGACATAAGCATCAGGACAAAAAAAACAATAAACGTTAAATAATTAAGTCTGTTCCCTATACATGACCAAATAAGACAACTTTAGGGGTTCCTGCAACTTAATACTCACATAACCAGTTGGTGAGTCCTTATCTTTCAGATTTGGGAAGAGAGTGACAATTTCAAGGGCATAGGTAATGCGGACATTAACTGGAGGGACCCTCCTACACCACAATCACTTTAAAGGAATAGTTCACTCTAGAATGAAATTCAGTCATTATCGACTCACCCTCATGCTGATGAGAAGTCCGGTGTAGTTTTTTATTCCTCAAAGTGTCGCCACTTCAGGACACTTGGATTGCAGTGGACGAGCAGTATGGAGGAATATTACAAAGTTTTTGTGTAGTTTTATGGACCTTTTCGTCTTGGACACCATTTACGATCGTTATATGGATTTTTGCAGCAGGAGGGTACCCCCACGGGTCTCCAGCTGCACTTTGAGGAATAAGAAACTACACCGGACTTCTCATCAGCATGAGGGTGAGTCGATAATGACTGAATTTCGTTCTAGAGTGAACTATTCCTTTAAAGTGATTGAGCCGATTGAATATGTTTTAGATGCATCTTCAAAACGGAAATTTGTTTATATTCCAGTTTTGAAAGTCTTGACAGAGCTGTTAAATCGTAATGATGTGTTAAAGTCTTGGAGACAGAACACAGGGAAACTGTTGAACACTTGTCTCAGCACAAAACATATAGAAACGGTCTATATTACAAAGACAATATTTTGCTCTCGTCAGAAGATCTAAGGATTGCCCTAGGACTGTATATAGACGACTTTGAAGTTTGCAACCCACTAGGAACATAAAAAAAAAAGCGTAAGGTCTGTGCAGTCTATTGGGTCATTTCAAATTTACCAATACGGTATAGGTCATCTGTACAGTCAATCTACCTTGCATGTCTGTGTCATAGCAATGATGTGAAGAAATATGGGTATGGAGCTATTCTTGAACCACTGATAAAAGACTAGAGATGGGCATTTCAAGCAGAACTACTATTCGATAATCACAGGGAACTAATCGATTATTTTTCGACTAATCGCCCCCCCACCGCGCCGCAGCAGAAAGACACCCACGTTTTTCATAATATGATTCCGTTGTCAGTGCTGTCCATGAATCAGTGGTCAAAGACAGTTTTTCAACACTCGTTAACCGAGTGCGCAGCTCACTTGCATTAGCATCAAAACATTTTCAAGTCTTGCTGTAATGTTTTTTCTTGATGGGACCGTGAACTCTGGCTCAACAAATGCCATCAAACTCCGAAAACCCTCACCTTCAACAAAGCTGATGGGGAGCATGTCTTTTGCAATCATCTTTGAAATGAGGGACGTCATTTGCTCCGCACGTCTGGCATCAAATGTACTTCGTCTAGTGAGATAGCTGGCCATTGACTGTTGCTGTGATGAAGGGCCTCCACTTTCTATCGGGTGCTTCGCTCTCATATGACTGTGCATGGCTGTCGTAGACTTGTGATATGCAAGCTTTGCCTCGCAGAGATTACACCACACCTCTGTTTCATTAGTTTTTTTGAAATAGTGCCACACGGAACTTTTTGACGGCTGCAGCACTCTCTCCATGGCTCCTGCTTGTTTCTTCTTCTACGGTGGCGTCTAACGTCAGCCCATCACACAGCGTATCAAATGATATACTGCCCCCATGCGGAAGGCACCAGTAAAACAAAGGAATATTTTTTTCATACATGATTTACTAATCGATTATTTATGATTTAACGACTATTCGAATAATCGAAAATCATTGCCCATCCCTATAAAAGACCTTGAGGTACTTGAGCAGCAAGGATTGTATGTTAAGAAATTGGGAACAACTGTTAAAGGTACTGTTCTATGTGTGTCCACAGACAACTTGGGGGCCCATTCGGTTACACATTTTGCCGGTTTTGTTTAGCTAGTTGGAAAGATATTGACATTCACGAGGTGAAGGAGGGAGTGTTTCCACTCTGGACAGTTGAAGCTCACAAACATGACCTTCTGGAATTGAACAGACATCAGTTAGTTTCCCTGAACGGAGTAAAGAGAGACTGTGTTCTCAGTAGACTTTCTCATTTCCACACAATCCAGGGCTTCCCCCCAGATTTTATGCACTACCTTTTTGAAGGAGTAGTGCCAAGGGAATTAAGTCTATGTATTAAGTCGCTGATATCCAAACAGTACTTTACAATAGATGAGCTGAATTCCATCATTGAATCCTTCCCTTTCAAGTTTACGGATAAAACCAACAGACCTCAACCAATTCCAAAGTCTTTTGCATCGAAACATTCTATTGGTGGGAATTGCCACGAAAACTGGACGCTATTGAGATTCCTGCCGTTGATGATCGATCACATTATACCAAAAGATGACAAAACCTGGGGAATTCTATTAGATTTGAAAGACATTGTTGAGCTACTGGCTAGTGGACATTTTTCAGAAGAGACATTGGCATACTTGGAGTGTAAAATCTCCAATCACAGGTGCATATTAAAAGAGGTGTTTCCTGATTTCCACCTCCTGCCCAAGCACCACTTCTTAGAACATTATCCGGAACTGATTCGGAGATTTGGGCCCCTGATTGATTTCTGGACTATTAGGTTTGAAGCAAAGCACAGCTTTTTTAAAAGGGTGGTGCATGATTCTCACAATTTCAGAAACATCTTGCTCACTCTAGCAACAAAACACCAGCTTTATTTAGCTTACCATCTAGACTTGCCAAGTCTTTTCAGACCTGATCTGGAAGTTGGACACACTGCGGGTGTTTCACCTGATGCACTCAAGCACTCCATGAAGCAGGCTTTAGAGCTGAAATATGGAAACATAACTCTTGTATCTCTTGCAACCCATGCCTGCCTCTGTGGCACCAAGTATTCAGAGGGTATGTTTCTGTCCGTGGGGCACACCAGTGGGCTGCCTGACTTTGGGAAGCTAGTTAAAATTGTAGTTGTGTCCAGCAAAGTGTCTTTCATCATAGAACCATATCAAACATGGTACATAGAGTATCTGCGGAGTTATGAGCTGATGAAAAAACAGTCTTCTGAACTGGTGATTGCAGAATTACATGAACTAAATGCATATCAACCCCTGTATCCATACACAAGAGCGGGCAAACTGATGGTGACACCAAAAGTTTTCTTGCTTCACTAAGGTATAGTTGAACTGTTATTTTACTTCAAATGTGTTACTCCTCCTTTCCTCCCACCTCTTCTTCCCCTCCTCGTCCTCCTCCCCTCCTCTCCTCCTCCTCCTGCAGCAAGAGCATCATTATTGCACCCAATGATCGCTACATTGGCCTACCTATTTTTAACCACTTAAATTCATGGAAATTGGGTAAAATATTATGGAAACTTGATGGAAAACTTGAAAATTCATAGGTGCAATGTCTGTGAACCCTGTAAAACTATTTAAAAAGCATTTTAAAGTAAAATTACAAATTGCTTGGATTAGTTAATTTTGACAACACTGCAAAACAATAAGGCTGTTCTGGTCATTCTTGCTCTCCCAGTGGGCTATAGTTAATTTTCCACATTAAGACAGACACGTTACAATATGTCTACTAGGGGTGTCAACGTTTACAAATATAATAGAAGAAACTGGAGTAAAGGACAAAAATAGAAAACAGCTCAGATTATTGTTAAAGAATTTGGAGTGCAAAAACTTGTGCATGAATGTTTATTTATGTTCATTAATGTTTATTTATTGTTCATTTTGTCTTTTCATAGGTTCTTTTTTCTACATCTCCAGAGAAGTCCTGAAAGTTTCTCACTCACAGGAAGATGCTGTTGCGCGTGATCACAACAGGACATTAGGAAGCTCCGCTTGGACTCCAAATTCGGTTCATGGCCTGAAACTGGTGTTGAAAAACAAATTGCAGTTACGCTCTTCATTTGACCTTCAATATGAAGATGAGGACTTCAAAGACTTCTGTAACCTCACATGTGTTGACGATCTACCAAAGGAGAAGGTTGCATTGAAAGTCGTTTTCTGCCCTGTCTCTTCAGACTCAAGTTTGGACACTTTAAGTTCTGCTTTACCATCGTCTCCATCAACATCCTCTTCAGCTTTACCATCATCTCCGTCAATATCCTCTTCAGCTTCACCATCATCTCCGTCAACATCCTCTTCAGCTTTACCATCATCTCCAGCAAGATCCTCTTCCATGAGCAGCCATACAGACTACTTTGCAGGTCGTCATTCACAGCAATGGCCAACTCACTTTCCCATTCCCACCTTCTCTTATGATGTTGAGCTGAGGCTCAGGCAGGGCAATGATTCTTTCAGAAAAGATGGAGCACTTTTATCTATTTCAAGGGACATGAAGTCTGAGATTCTGGAGAAAATTGCTGACGCAATATATTCATTCAAGCCCTACCCTTCTCTTAAAGATATGGCGTGTGCAGCCATTGCACTTGTTGAAAAACACACCTGCCTTAAAGAACCTGGCTCCACATCTGGATGGCATGGATGGAAACACAGTATAAAGTTCAAGATGGGCAATTACAGGCAGAAATTGAAAGGCGCAGGCTGTCGAGAACTGAAGGTTAATTCTGAGAAAAGAGGTCCTGGGGACACACGAGGGAAGAGAAACAAAGTGAAGAAACCCTGACGGTCTGAAACAAACTTCCTTCCAGATCTCCCCCAGGGAAGAGACAGCAGAAGTCTTGAAGAAGATCGAGAAAAGATGGTCCAGGAGATGAGAAAAACAACCCCAAACCTGGCCTACATTGATGATGCAATGAACACCACATATGCATTGAGAAGACAGGAGATCGTTGAAGACGAGCCACCTGTGGCCGAAATGAAAGTCAGATGGCCTGCGCTTTTTGAAAGATAGGTAAAGTGTGTACGTTTTTGCTGGCTTTCAGTGCTTTGAATTTTACCAACACAAAATCTTATGTGCTGTAGCAACAAGCATGACAAAGTAGTAATATTTCGTATATTGCATGTTTAATTGAAAAAGTGGTTTCACATCTATAGGCTTGTGCAATACCAAATATGTCTGGGCAGCTTGCTGAAATGTGAAAATTTAGGTCACTTTTAACTTGAACTAAAATTCTATAATGTCACTTCTTCATATAGATTGTCAAGGAATTCACCAGGCTCATGTCGATGGACATCAATTCATTCTATGAGGGTCTGGACAGCCATCTGCATAAACTCCTTCAGTTATTCAGGTCGAAGCGCTTCGAGGAAACTAAAGAAATGACATCCTTAATGGAGAGTCTCGACAAGGATGTAAGTATATTTCTTTACTAAATTATTTGGAGATGATATAGCTGCCTTTCCACATTCGTTCTATGTTCACTTGTAAACTCAATGTTATTGTTACACAGCAAATTCTAAAGAGTTAATTTTTTGGTGTCAACGGTTTTTTAAGGAAAGTAGAGTTAATTTTACTCTGAATAGAGTAAAATTCCTCATATTCAACTCTCTACTGACATAGAGTTAGTGTAAAAACAAAGAGTTGTTTTATATTGACACTTTAAGTGTCATAATAATAGACTTCAACACTGCTTTGTCAACTCTGCAACTCTGAACGTGACTTTGACACTTTAAGTGTTAAGTCACCGTGACCCCGCCTCCATTATCTACACCGTGACCGACGGAGGAGCCATGTCTGTCTGTTTCCAAGCCGCGACCGCGATTTCGGTGCTCATCTTAACCTGTGCGTTGTTCGGTAAGTAGCCTAAATTAAAAATATTATGAGTTTGGTATGCATAATTTCTTTTGGTCATTTTTTTGTTTCATGGTAAAGTAGTTGTGACCACGCCACCGCAAGTTGTGTTGACAAATGTACGTTACTGTAATGTTAATGTCATCTTGGTTCGCCACGATGCTACATTTGATGGAAATGATGAGTCTGCAACTTTGCAGGGGTTTTTTTCTTTTCGAGTTGTTTAATAAAATAAGCAACACCATGCTAATTTGTTAGTATTTCGGATGAAGGCTTTGCTTGGCATTAGCTAGCGTTGACTCGTTAACTAGCCAGGTAAGCTAACTAGCGTGCCCTTTGTTCATTAAAAAATCGCCGGGACAATCGGCAGCAACTTGTGAAAATAACCACAGGTTAATTTTATATCTGTCTTGCTCGTAACGTTATATGTGGACTTGTTCGGGCGGGCAGCATCGTGCAACTCCGTGCTTGCTTATGCCGGGAAACAGTTTGCAGATTGTTAAAACTGGGGATGAAATCTACATTGTTAATTTACACGACGTTAGCGCATCCCGTTTTGAATCAACATGGGACAGTATTGATCCGTCCCATTAACATTGTCAGTTCAGATGTAAAACAGCTTAATGAGGTCAACACTCTCATTCACAATGGAGCTGAAGTGATTTGGTTATGAAGGATGAGGTCTCAGATGCATAGGCATTCATGTAATATATCAAAATACAGCACTAGTGTTTAACAATCGTGATCTCATATTCATAACAAAAATATTAGTGTGTTCAAGGTTCCTGCCAAATCAGATGCATTGATGTCATCGCCTGACTTCTCTTGTGGTAAGATGGTTAATATGCAGAAGTTGCATGACATTAGTTTCCACTGACTACTATTAAATGGCTCTTAAATGTGCCATAGAAATGTGCATGTTGATTTGTTTATACATATCTTACAGAAAATGCTGGCCAAAGTTGAATATAGAGGAGTCCAAAAGTACATCAAAGTTCCACAAATGGAGGAAAATTTTGATTTCTTACAGTTTCTTCAAGCTGGTCTGTATCCATATATATTTTAAACTCAACAAAGTAATCACTTAGTAAAGGTAAAATCCAAACAGTTTGTTATAGCTCATTGTTATTTTTCTTTGTATTCTCCTAGTCACAGACAAATTTAGCCTGCAGGCTCAGTTGGATGAAGGAGTCCTCAGTTTGACCGATACATCTGGTACCGAGGTCGATGCAGATGCGTTTGATGAACTGATAAAGTCTGGGATTCAAAGTTTCAAGATTGGATGCATTCAGTACCCAGTATCAAGTAAGGTTATCCAAATGGATGATAATCAATGAGAGCTTATTTTAGAAATGGTTTTGAATATGTTCTTAACGCAGTTTCTTGCATTTTCCAAAAAGTGTATTAAACTCTGACCTTATTTTAAGTATCCTGACCTGAAATATTATTTTACTTCATTTAATTTTAGATATATTTTAGATAAGACATTTTCAATACTTCTCATTAATCATTATATGGAAATGTTCCTTTTCTTTTTTTACATTTTTAGATCTCGACATATGTCTCGTGGATGAGGAAATGCAATCCTCAGTTCTGTCAGACCTATCAGTGTCACCGGTACCATTGCCAGCAACACCTGTGTCAAGACCAGACACACCAGGATCACCAGCTTCTTCTGTCTCTTCAGATTCGACTATCATTCTGCCATCTACTAAGAACAGGAAAAGGGGCCTGCGTGACCTGGACCGTGATGAAGCAAGACAGGTGAAACAATGAAACATCACATTTTGAACTGTATATTACATTTGAAGATTATCAAGACTACATTACTAGCACTTAAACTATTATCATGCACCTCGTACCAGGTAATTGTTCAAAGTCAATCTAAAATGAATTTTACAGAAGCTACTGATATTTCAAAATTGTCTTTGCAGAAGGTTGAAGCGGCCCTGAGATCAAATCCAAAGGGAGAAGAAATCTTCAAAGAATATAACAAAATGAAAATGCTGTCGGATTCAACCCGTAGACAGATGGTCAACATTTTGATCGCAGATATGACTGAATCATATGGGTAAGAAGTCTTAGAAATGATCAATGATTGTGAGCTTATATTGGATGTAAATGTAACATATTTTTTCTTTTAAAAGGAGAATTCCACCCACGAGTGTGCGGACCACCTATGCACTTGGAATTGTGACCCTCTTTCCATATCTGCAAGATCCGTACTCAAAAAATGGATATGTAAGTTTTAGAGTATCTTTGAAGACCAAATCTGTGTTTTTGTAGAACTTAGTATTGCTTAATATTTGATTAGTGTTTGGTTGCGTTGATGTCAGATGTGTAAGTGTGTGTACATGTCTGTGCTTATGTGAACAGGAACATTACTATGATCCAGAGGCCAACACTGGCTACCTTGCTTGGAGACTCAAAACAGTCCAACGCAACAGCTTCGATGGATCAAACAGGCTTTCCAGGCCTGATTTGCAGGACAGTCCAACAACCTATCGAGAATCACTGTTAACTGGTCAACAGCTCTTTGCTGAAGAGTGTAGCGAGGCTCTCTCTGTCATCAGATACTCTACAGATCATTCTGTGGTTAAAGAAAAGATGAGGGCCACCTTTGATCATAGACAGAAGCTTGTTCATGACCATGATGCAACATCTTCAGTCTTGGATGTTTTCCCTCGTTTCCTTGATGTCCCTGGATTGGTAAGTATATAGATTGTCGCATGGTATTTTATTTTATTTCAAAGCCAAATCCCTCAAAATGAGATGCAATCTTGTTTTGACATGTACTATGTACATTGTGTTTCTGTTTTACAGATCGACCAAGATTTTTCCATGATGTTTGGAGATGAAGTATCTGGGAAATTCCTAGCAAAGTGGCCTTCATTTTTCAAGCAAAAAGTCATCAAAGAATGCCAGAGTCTTCCCCCAAATCAGTATGTTGAGGAACTTCTTGCAGCCTTGGACCCTGAAGCAGAGAATGACTTCGGTAAATATTAATATCTTTTGATTGTATATTTTTGAATAAATAACATGCACACTAAGCAAGAAGTAATTTATTAATTAATTCTCTACTTTTTTCCCAAGGCTGGGATAGTCATATTTCAGCTCTCCTCCTGTTGTTGCATCTCCTGCCCCCTATATCAAGAGGCCATAAAAGAACAGCCAAGATCAGCTCAGCACAGGCAGCCCACCATCTTGTAAGATTTCTCAAAGTATGTACCTTCAGATATGTTGTACGACCAAAAGCACTTTCTGTTAGCTAGCAGATGTGTGAAATAAGTTTGTTTGCAAGTTAATATAGGACTGTAAGACTAATTCTTGATGTTTTGTCATTCAAACTACAGGAGGGTGCAAGCCTCACCACATTCCTGGAGAAAGTGGATACAAGACAGCCTTTCCTCCTCTGCATCGGTGAGCAAAAGAAGAAAACACAGAGGTTCTTCATTATTGTGGACCAGAAACCGATCCCAAGCAATGCTCAGACAACGGTAGCTGCTTTTGATGAGCTATTCAAAGCTCACTACGTCTTCAGCCTCTCTTACGATGAAGCGCTCACCAGCTTCTACACCTTCATTCAGACCACGGTGTACAATATTGATGTTGGAAAAGCAAAGGAAACCCCGCGAGTCAAGGAGCTGAGAGCACGACTATTGCGTGAGTGTTGAAAGGCCACAACTCATATTTTGAGTGCAGATTTGCCTAAAAAATGTTCACATGTTTTGTTTGCAAAACGCACCACCAAACTTGTTCAGTTCTTTGTAAGCATTTGAAGTTTCACCATGGACTATATCCAGCCAAGAACTTGCGTTTAAAATGTGGAGAGCAAGGGTGTGCTTCATCTTTTTGTACGTATAGTGGCTTAAGAAAGCATCTAAACAATGTACATAAGCTCTCGTGTGATGAACAGATCAATACACCCCAGGAAGTGGCATCACAGATACATTCTGAGGTGGGATTTTTAAGTGATCAGCCAACAACCTCTGCATCCATGTCGCAAGTCCCTCCTGTTGTCACACAGAAACCTCTTGCTAGCATGTGTGGCTCCATTGTGGCACATTTACAAGCCAGTGGTCTCTCTGAAAGCACTGTCCAAACAATAGTTTGTTCAATGGAGGAAGTGGTCAGTGATGTTCAAAGTCAAGCACGAGAAGCTGTTCTCCAAACATTTTCTCCTGAAACCAAAAAGTCAGAAATTTATAATAAAATAGAGCATACTTTAAATCAGTTAGACAATCCTTTTTCAACATTTAACACGGAGACAAAGAGACAAAAATATTATAATGAAAAATGGGAAATAGTTGAGCCCAAAGAATTTGTCCTTGGTGTGAGACTGGATGCGCGTAGAAGTAGAACTTCAGGTGTCTATAGCCAGATCCCTGTGACAGACAAGTTCATGTATGTACCTATCTTAGGCACACTAAAGTCCATTTTCAAAAATGATGAGATAAGGGAATGTTTTTTTCAAGATAAACATAGTCAAAAGGGAATATATAAGGACATAAATGATGGGTCATATTTCCAGAACCATCCTCTCTTTTCTCAAAACAGGTATGCTCTACAAATTTTGCTCTATTATGACGACAGCCAACCCATTAGGTTCCAAGAAAGGTGTTCACAAACTGGGGTGTATTTATTTTACTTTAAAAAATCTCCCACCAAAATTGAACTCTGTATTAATGAATGTGCATCTTGCAGCTCTATTTTATACGGAAGATTTGAAGAAATACGGTTTTGATGCAATTTTAAAGCCCCTAATTGATGATTTAAAAATTTTAGAGACAAAGGGAATCCAAATTCCATGTATTCAAGACTCATTGTTTGGTTCTATAATTCAGGTGACTGGAGATAATCTTGCTTTGAATAGCTTGCTAGGGTTTGTTGAGTCTTTTAGTGCAACACACTGGTGTAGGTTTTGTCTGACAACCAAGGAAGAAATTCAGTCTGTATTCAATGAGGACAATCCTGGACTTGTTCTGCGCTTCAAAGCGCTTCACATTGAGCACTGTAATGCACTAAGTGAAGAACCTGCTCTACCTTCAGTTTATGGTGTTAAAAAGTCTTGTGTCCTCAATACATTGGAGTATTTTCATAGCACTGAGAATTTTGCTGTTGATATTATGCATGATTTGTTAGAGGGTGTTGTACAATATGAGCTGAAGTTGTTTTTTCAGTACTTGATAAAAAATGGTTACATTTCTTTGAACACACTTTTATACAGGATACAGAGTTTTAATTATGGTTTCACAGAACGTAAGAACAAACCAAGTGGATTAAAAATTGATGATAAAAGCAAGCACTTGGGTTTAAATGCCATCCAGTCATTGTGTGTTCTCCGCAATACCCCTCTCATCTTTGGTGATGTGGTTGAAAGGGACAATAGCTATTGGAACTTTGTGCTTCTTTTATTACAAATTGTTAACATAGTATTCTCCCCAATCCTTACTGATGGCATGATATGTTACCTAAAACATTTGATTTGCGACCACCATAACATGTTCAAAACCTTATTCCCCGATAAGAATTTGATCCCCAAGCACCACTTAATGATCCACTATCCAAGATGTATTAAAAAAATAGGCCCTTTAATCCATATGTGGTGCATGCGTTTTGAGGCAAAGCATTATTTTTTTAAAAAGTCTGTGAAGAATTTCAAAAATCTTACCAAATCTCTAGTAAAACAACACCAACGTCATTTGGCTTTTTACTATGAAAATTTTAGTTTTAGAAGGTTTGAAGTTGGTCCTTTAAAAATTAAAACAATTGATAGCATGGAATGTGGAGAAATACTGTGTCAGTTATTCAAATTAGATTCATGTTCAAATGTGTCAACTACAAAGTGGGTTAAACATAATGGCACAGAGTACCAGATTGGTTTATTTATAGCCACTGAAACTTCCCATGATCTACCTGTGTTCAAGAAAATATGCTCTATTGTTGTACATGAACAGTCTGCTTTCATAGTAGGTTGTACAGTTAATACCTTGTACTTTGATGAACATTATCATGCATATTGTATAGAGGAGAAAAATGATGAGTATGGGGTGATATGCATTGATCAGCTCACTTACTTCAGACCCTTTGATAAACAGTGCTCTAATGACGGTGACAAAGCATACATTGTTCCATACTGTTATCTGTTTTAAAAAAAAATTTAAAATGTAAATGAGATGTTCATGTGGTGCGCGTCTTGAAATAAACGTGTTTTGACTAAAAACGGCTTCATTATTTTTAGCACACTTTATTTTGAAAATATTTTCGGAGTTAAAACAATCCAGAGAGTGAGAGTTGAAATTTAACACTACTCCAAAGAGTAAAAAAAAGTAACACTGGTTAGTGTTAAGAAGTGTTAATTATTCTACTCCATATAGAGTCAATCAATAACACTTAACTAGTGTTAAAGTACCAACACTCCAAAAAGAGTTAAATTAACACTTTGTGGTGTGGACCCATATAGACACTTTAAAAGTGTTGAAATCAACTCTGACAGTGTTAATTTGGGTATGCAGAATTTGCTGTGTACAACTGATGCAAGAAGGAAAACAGGAATACAGGGGAAGGACCCAAATTCAGATGTCTGAGGCAGAGCTTGATGCAGCAATGATTTAGTAAACAATATGGAGCTAAAAACACTTATGGGATAGTGAGGCAGGCAAGGGTCAGAGAAGGCAGTCCAAACAGCCAAACAAATCCGACAAGGAGCAGGCAAGAATGAAAAGTGCAATAAACAGGCTAAGTCCAAACAGGCAGGCAACGGGTCACAGGTACAACAGATGAACAGGCTTTAGGTTGTGTAATTTTCTCTGTTTCTTACCAGAGTGCTCAGTGGACACCTTGAAAGATACTGTAGCAGATCTCAGTAGTTCGTCGAATATATCAACATCCACATCGACTCCTGAGGAATCCTTCAGGTCGACATCAGCTCCATGGCAAATTAAATTTAGTTGAAACTGAGGGCAAAAAAAAATGACTTGACTATAAAAATCTACAATTTAATGTACAGGACTAAGTATCTTGCAATTCAAATTATGGGCTATGGCTTAATCATATCTGTTCATGTGAACACAGAACAACCAACAGATTTCCAATAGAATATTTAAGTCATTAACTGTTGGCTTGAAATAAATAAAACGTTTAGTCACATGTATTTTGGAAGTAAACATCAATATAGTATTTCTACTTCTCTATTTCCCAGTGCATTTGAATGAAAAATTGGAGTCAATGTCTTCACTGCAATAGTCAGTGTATGAACTTATGTGTATGAGTCTCTAGGTGTGGCAACAATCACTTCAGGGTGACATGTCAGGACACTATTTTGATGTTCAGGTGAGAGCGTGGAAAAAAAGGTTTAGACTTTTTATCTTCTTCAAATGACATACACAAAAGGGATGTTTATGAGTAACAACAGAAAACAATAACAGATTGGTTAGTCTAGCATTGACAACAAAAGTGAACCTAAACATCATACATACAGATATAAGCTAAAATGCTATACTATAATAATTAGGGTTATAAGCTGTTACGTGAGGGCGTGGCTTCAATCTACCGGATCTACACCAATCAGGGTTAAATTCAGAAAGTGTCACGTCAGACACTAGCAATGTTATTTTATAACTGTGGTGTTAAAACAACACCAACACTCTGTATTTAACACCGTCCCCCAAACTTTTACACTCTTATATTAGCTGTGTATACTTACAGTAAACAGAAGGAGGCGGGTCAAAAGGGATAACATACTTCCTGAAAACTGCTTGTTGCAGGAAACACGTTCATCTATGGTGGCCACTGAATGCTGTTGTATTCTTTCATGGCCTGTCTCAGTCTCTTGTTGGAGTCAGCTGCCTGCCTAATGGCAATGTCCTGCACACCTGAGGCAAAAAAAAAAGTTAGTTTGTATTATGGCCATTTCAAAAGTTGGATTTTAATTTTCCCTCACACATATCCTTGTCGTTATTAACTTACAATACTAAACTAGAATAATATGATTTTTTCACATATGAAGTTGAAATACCATACATAGTCTCTTTCTAATAGTATCTAATTTGAACCTGGTGACAAATTGATGACACATTTATCAAATCAGATCAGTTGGCCTCTCAGGTAACAACATCAATATCTTTAGGGGTAGACTGGAAGGTCACAGCAGATTCTTGCCATCTTCTCTGAATGCAGCGTTGTTTCCATTTTCAGCAGAGAGTTCTCAATTCTACAGTTGTCAGCAAGTAAATATTTGTAAACATTACTTACACACTTGATGTGAGAACAGTAACAATCAGATACTGTTGACTCAGTTTCATCCTCCGTTCTACACTTCTAAATGGAATCTTAAGTTAAACTAAATTAAACCATCAAGGGATTTTGAGCAGTGGGAAAAAAACTAGGTTGGCTGATGAGATGGAGTCTTCTCCTCTGTGACTTTGGCAAATCTTCAGAGGAAAGACCACAGTCTCACCATTCCTTTCCCGTTCCATTCCCGTGCTTGTTGCCTGACCTGCAGCAGTATTCAAACATACAGTACATCCATACTGTTACACCACTGCATTAAGTCTGTTGTGTCATTCTGCTTCATATAAAGTAGGCACTGTATATATAAGCTTTATTTTACTTGACTAAGACCTGCATTTAATTAGTAACACTGTTTAACTGTAACATTCAGTAATAATACACATAACAACAACAACAACAACAATAAAAATAATAATAACTAGGGATGCACCGATACCGATACTGGCATCGGGTATCGGGTCGATACTGTTGTAATATACTTGTACTCGTACTCGCTAAAGTTTATCGATACCAAGAACCGATACCAGTGCATGCAATTGCTCTGCATGAAGACCGCGATCAGAGGGTGGCTTTGCATCTTTGTTGTATTTTTTTTAGATTGGCGGCTAGGGGGAGACGTCGAGCTAATCAGAAACAGCGTGGTTAGGCGAGGAGTGAGACTGGCGGTTGAAAAAAAAAAAACTGAAAAAAAAAACTCGCGGCTGCGGTTAATTAGCACCATGTCAGCAGTCTGGGCTCATTTCAAAATATGCGAAGATGACAGAAGCAAGGCGGAATGCAAACTGTGTGCTGGTAAGGTCTCCAGGGGAGGAAAGGAGAGTACGTCGTTCAATACGAGCAATTTGATAAAACATCTGAGGACACATCATCACCCTGAGTATACCGAGTTTGCTAAGGCTAATGCGAAACCGCAACAACCAACTTTAACTCAGGTTTTGGAAAAGCGAGAAAAAATGTCAAGAGAAAACCCACGGGCAGTTAAAATTACAGAGGCTCTGACTCATTTTATTGCTCTGGATGACCAGCCACTGTCGGTTGTGGACAATGTAGGATTTCGCCGTCTTCTCAGCACACTCGAGCCACGATATGAGATTCCCAGTCGCCCCTACATCACGGATGTTATGGTGCCAAAACTTTTTGAGGATGTGAAAAAAAAAGTTCGCGACCAGGTGAATAAGGCTTCAGCCTTAAGTTTCACCACTGACATTTGGACAAGCAGTGTGTGCCCAATGTCACTGCTCAGCTTAACGGCGCAGTGGCTAGACGAGGAGTTCATTCGTCATCACGTCACACTACATGCAAAGTCATTCCGGGGCTCGCACACCAGCCAGAGCATCGCAGGTGCTTTCGATAGCATGCTCCAGACCTGGAACATTCCGAAGACGTCCGTCCACGCAGTGCTCCGAGACAACGCAAGGAATATGATAAAAGCCATGAGTGATGCTGAGCTGCCCAGCCTACCTTGTACAGCTCACACTCTCCAGCTGGTCGTTCACGAGGGCCTTCTGTCACAGAGAAGTGTTACTGATGCGGTGGCTGTCGGCCGCAAAATAGTTGGGCATTTTAAACATTCTGCTCTGGCCAACTCCCGGCTCGAGGACATTCAATTAGAGATCAACCAGCCTGCTAAGCGGCTCCAGCAGGACGTACAGACCCGCTGGAACAGCACGTTTTACATGATACAGTCCTTGATTGAGCAGAAACGGGCTCTGGGAATATACGTGTCTGAATACGGACTCCCTGATACTCTGACGGGTCACCAGTGGATTCTGCTGGAGAAGGTGCTCTCTGTCCTGGGTCCATTCGAGGAGTTAACTCGGAAAGTTAGCTCTTCAGATGCCATGGCTGCAGACGTCATTCCAGCAGTCACTGTGCTGCACAGATTTCTAACAAGGGAGACTGATGAAGACCATGGGGTCAAAGCGATGAAGGGAACCTTGGCTGCAGCTGTCAGGAAGCGATTCACTGATGTGGAGGCAAACCCACTGTACAGCATCGCAACGCTGCTCCATCCCAGGTGAGTGTGACAGTAACTGTGTGTGACTGTATGTGATTGTAACTGTGATGTGTGTGACTGTGTGTGTGTAACTGTGACTGTGTGTGTAACTGTGTGTGATTGTAACTGTGTGTGTGTGTGTGTGTGTAACTGTGTGTGACTGTGTGTGTGTAACTGTGACTGTGTGTGACTGTGTGTGTAACTGTGTGTGACTATGTGTGATTGTAACTGTGTGTGTGTGTGTGTGTGTAACTGTGACTGTGTGTGTGTAACTGTGACTGTGTGTGTAACTGTGTGTGACTATGTGTGATTGTAACTGTGTGTGTGTGTGTGTAACTGTGTGTGACTGTGTGTGTGTAACTGTGACTGTGTGTGACTGTGTGTGTAACTGTGTGTAACTATGTGTGATTGTAACTGTGTGTGACTGTGTGATTGTGACTGTGTGTGTGTGACTATGTGTGTGTAACTGTGTGTGACTGTGTGATTGTGACTGTGTGTGTGTGACTATGTGTGATTGTAACTGTGTGTGTGTGTGTGTGTGTAACTGTGTGTGACTGTGTGTGTGTGTGTGTAACTGTGTGTGACTATGTGTGATTGTAACTGCGACTGTGTGTGTTTGTGTGTGTGCAACTGGGTGACTGTAACTGTGACTGTGCTAAAATAGCAAGCATGCTATTTTCAACTTCTTTTTTTTCTTTCTCTGTTTTAGGTACAAAAATCGTTTTTTCTCCAATGCTACCACTGCTGCACATGCCAAAGAGGTGCTGAAACTTGAGCTGCTGAGGTTGCCTGGAGAACTGGACAAGCAGGAGGACCATGACCTGAATGAACCACCTTCAAGAAAACCACGCACGGACCAGACCACCAGCAGTCTAGACAGCATATTTGATGAAATTGCAGATGAGCAGGCATCAGCATCAGTGGGCACAGCTGCAGTAGGTTCAAGTGTACAAGTAGAGACATATCTTGGAGAGGCCGTGATTTCACGGGAAGACAAACCACTACAATACTGGGTGGTTAATAAAGTGCGCTTCCCAACTCTGGCTAGACTGGCGGGCAGATACCTTTCAGCACCTTGCACTAGTGTTGACAGTGAAAGGTTGTTCAGCTCAGTGTCACACATTGTGAGTGAAAGCAGAAACAGGCTCACAGCTGATCATGCAGAGATGATTCTGTTCATCAAAAAGAATCTGCCTCTCACTTTCTCAAAAGAAGCTTAGTTCAAAGACAACACCATTGCATTCTGACTGAAGTTTAACTCTGCAATAGGTTAATTCATGTTTTGTCAATCTAAAAGCTGAAGACAGTGCCAAATAGTCAATTGATATTTTGTTTGATTCAAATGTGGACACTGCAATAGGTTAATTCATGTTTTGTAAAAGCTGAAGACAGTGCCAAATAGTTACATGATATTTTGTTTGATTCAAATGTGGACACTGCAATAGGTTAATTCATGTTTTCTCAATCTAAAAGCTGAACACAGTGCTAATTGATAATTTTGTTTGATTCAAATGAGGAAACTGCAATAATTTCACAGAAAAATGTTTAATTTCACTTGAAATGTGAAAAGTTTTACAGTCATTTATTCATATTTATCATTATTTGTTGTAACAAGCAGAGAAGAAAATAAAACTTGTCTTCCAATTCATTGCATTTTGCCTAATCGTTTGTTTTTTTGTTGTGGTAGAAGGATCGGCATCGGTACTCGGTATCGGCAAGTACTCAGATCCAAGTATCGGTATCGTATCGGTTTGAAAAAAAGTGGTATCGGTGCATCCCTAATAATAACACAGCAGTGCATCAGAGACCGCAAATAATTTTCTGAATTTATATGCTTCAGAGAGTGGTGTAGATGGGAGATTAGAAGGCCCTTCTCCAGCAGCTGTTGGAGGCTTCTGCAAAAATGACCTGGGTGCATCTGGACAGTTATAGAGTCGATTAGCCTGATCATTACTGTACAAGCAAAAACATGCAGCTGCAGCAGACAGAGAAGGACAAACAATTGCTGCAGCCTACAGACTACTACTTGCACCAGTGGTTCAACATAACAAATTATTACCTACTTGTGATTATGCATGGGTAAAATTAAAAAAAGGGTGCACTACAATTAAATATATAATATGTATATATATATATATTTATATATAATATATATAAATCTGAAGCGAAACGTTTTCCAAACACAAATGATGCCTCTATCCCACCGTAATAGCATAGACTACGAGCTACAAGCACCAAAACCCCGATTTTTACAAAAATAAGCGGTCCTCCGAGCTGAACGGAGAACATTGATCTCTATGCGCAGCCAGCAGCCGGGCGAGTGCGAAGGGACCGTCTGCAAATTGCAATACAAGAGCAAGACAAAAATCAATAACTCCACTGTTATACAGTACAGAGACTCCAAAATCACTACACACATCAAGGGTCTCCTCATGGTCATACTACAACAGCTGTTTTGGAAAAATGTGCCTTTTTATAATTTTGGTGATTTTTTAATTGGTATTAATCATTAATATCTTCCAATATTAATCAATAGCTGCAGTTGCTCAGGTCATGCTCTGCTCGTGATCACTTCGTAGGTGCATGAGAACTGCCAATAAATTATTCAAATGAGGTCGTGATGATTTTCTGGCCAATCATGAGCAAGCTCCAATTAAGCTCTATCTGGAGAGACCAACTGCCATAAGGAGAGCAGAAGAGAAGAGAAGAGACACCTATTTTTCATAAAGTTTGATTTGGAAAATTCCTCTCCAGTCCCGTTCCAAGGATATGTGTAAGTTATGTTTTTTTTATTGCCCTTTCACTGTTGTTACTGTATTTCAGATGTGCTTTCATGTTCAGACCCAGAAATGTAGTCTTGAATTGAGCTGACCCGCAATACAAATCCACAGCACCTACAAATAACATTATACACATAGCTTAATATTACTGTCAGATACCGTCTACCATTTAATGAATAAGTAGGCTATGAACGGAATCTCACACACTTGTCTTGTTACATAGCCTCCTGAGGTCGGCTCACGCGCTGGCGCGTTTGTGCATTTAGGCAGGTTGCATCAGTCATTACGCTATAAGTCGCCCACCAGAGGGAGCTGTAAGACAATTTAGGCATAGAAAATGGGGACCAGACTTCACCTCACTTTTTCTTTCTTTTCTTTTTTTTACATTCATAGTGAATCACATGGTTATGTTATGTTAATTGTTATATGTTAAGTTATGTTACAGTTTTTCTCAATTGTTTACACACAATTACTGGTACTTGAGACACAATGCCCTCAACATGAAACGTGTGTACCGACCCCCTGAACCAATTCTGCTAAACTACAAGCACAATTCCTGCTTTACACTCAAATTGCAGTTCTAAAACACACTTCTTTCAGAACACTACGCACAATTCTCTGCATTTGGCACAATTTCCATGAAAATCTCTTGTTTTCACAATGAACACACTGTTATTCAAAATTCTAAAGTTAATTGCCCTACTATGCACACTGACTCATCACATGGGCAAACACCTGTCACACAGTTTTACAATTAGCAATCAGAGCTTTAGCATAAAAGGGCAACATGATGATGCAATGTGGATAAGGTGCTGTGGCCCAACCGAAACAGAAGAGAGGATGCAGCATAGTTTTTATTTATTTATTTTTTTACTGTAACTGCAAATTCTTCTGTTGTTTTGTATGTAGACCACTGTATGTGCAACTTTGTGTTGGTTGGGATGTATACCGTGTACATTATTTTTGTGGGAAAAATAAAATATATTTGTTACTGTGTATTTGTGTGTTCTGAGTATAAAAACAATATTCTAAAATATTTTACAACACACTTATGTATGCACTGTCTGTAGTAACTAACGCTGAACAAAAAAAGGCCTAAGTCATTATGATGAATGGAGAAGAGGTGTTTTCCATTCATCATAGTGTTTTACATTGAGCACATCAGTGTTCAACTGGTTCTTATAAATGTCTATTAATATGATGGTTTGTGTGTGTCATTTGAAAACAAAATATCATTTTGAGAAGAAATAACATTGTTTTGAATGTAAAGTTTCATTTTGCAGGAGAAGTGAGGGGTTTTGCCCATTGTGTGTGTTTTTTGATTTGTGTGTTTGAGTGTTTGTGTTGAGTTCTGAGAGTATGAGGCATGCTTTCAGAAAATGTGTGTAAACAATCGAGAAAAACTGTAATTTAAATTGACAACTACATGTTTTCTTAACTTAGACACATTTTATTATTATTATTAGGCTATTATTATTATTATTTGCAATTTAGTTTCTCTCGATAAAAATAAAATATTTGCCTGTCCCTCTTTCCCTAGGTTTTTTAATTTAAAAAAAAAATGGGAAGAGTGAAAAGTGGTAGCAAAGCCCAGAGAAAAGACTTGTGGGGAATTGCAGGAGGACTGCAAGCTCTGTTGAGAACCCTGAGGAGTGTGAATATTGACAAAAGAGACACAAGCTATTCCTCAGCTATTTTGTCCAAAGTATCTCTAAAACTATTTGGAAAAGATGAGAGCAAGAACCGTCATTGGTTGTGGGTCATATGGACCAAAAATAGAAAAGGGGTGAGGGATTTTTTCAAAAAAGAAAGTGAGTCAGACATAACTGAAGAAAGGCACCAGGAAGGAGGAGAAGATGGGCATCAGAGTGAGAGGGAAGAACATGAGGAAGAGCCAGGTGAAGAAAACAAAACTAAACAATGGAGAAAGTTGCCAGCGGTAAGTTTGTAATCACTGTTAATTCCAAAAAATGGAGTTTGAACAAAAATGTTCTCAAAGTCATCCGTTCAGAGTTTTAAAAAAGTAAACGACTCCACGAAGACGTGTTTATGGAGATGTACTTAACCCAGAACATAATAAAAGAATGTGATTCAAAATTTGCTCAGATGCCTGGCTACATACAACATTTCCAAGTTGATCCGTTCGGGTTGCATATGTACACAGAGACAGGACTTGGCATACTGGTGCAACATCTGAGGAAAAAGACGCCAGTGACATTATACCTGGATGCTAATGTAGTCTCAAAAGTACCTGGCCAGACCAAAAGAGTGCTGTATTATTCACTTACACTTCCTGGAGGTGGTCAGAATGTGCCTCCCCTCCCTGTCTGAAATGCTGACCAACGAGCACCAACGAGTTGGAGGACTCCAGAAAAGCGGCATACAGATTTGGGTAATATTAAATAGAATGTGGGAAAATAAAAGGTGCCCAGATTTAGTAGAGCCAAAGAGTAAGTGCAAATGTAAAACAAACTTGATATTCTTTTCATCTTGTAGACAGTATTTCAAGATGCGACGAAACAGGCTTGGGAAGGAGGACTGGGTCGACATCAAGTGGCAGCCTGCCAAGATAGCCCACACCTGCCAGAAAGATGGCAGCAGTTGTGGAGTTTTTGTCATGCAGGTGATTTTCTGCAAGCAGCTGTAGCTATCATAAAAATATATAGGATGAAAGGTAAAATTCCACTTTTTTTCAGATCATGTCTAGTTCATACACAGTTGTCTCACCGTCCACACAGATGGCCAAGATAACAATTATGGACTTCCCAGACATCCCAAAGCGGTTTTGCATCAAGACTTCCAAAAAATCTCTTCATAATATAAGAAGACAAATGGCTGAGGAAATACTCAAAGGGTCAGGTATCTTTCAAAATATTATATGAATCTGTTTAGCACTTCATTTAATGATGTACCCACATATGTACATATATATATATATATATATATATATATATATATATATGTATATATATATATATATATATATATATATATATATACATATATATATATATATATATGTTTGTGTGTGTGTGTGTGCCTGCGTGTGTGTGTGTTGACAACAAACAACTGTGTCCTCAGTTTCAAAGGATGACTTCTGCTCCTACTGTGGAAGTGAGAACCAGACCAATACTGCTGGTAATCCTATTTGGGTAAGAGTGATGTTTAATTGTTATGAAACATTAATAAACACTTTTACAAAAACAAAAAAAAAAACCCTATATTATATATGCAATTCATTACAACATAAATAAAGCTAACGCTTTGTTAATATGTGTAACATATTTATTTCTATGTAGATCCAGTGTGGAGCTTGTAAACGATGGTTCCATACAGATTGTCTGGGGATGACCGCAGATGCAATACCCAATGAAGATACTGCATGGTATTGTGACTTATGTAACACCTCGAACTGAAGAGACTGAAGGTCAGTCTGGTTAGCTCTTACCAGAGATAGGAAGGTTTAGGTCTGGAGAGTACAGGTATCCTTGAAAAGGAAGATTCCCATCTGTTGCTAAATTGTTATTGTTAAATTTCTGTCCAAATTTTTCCTTTTATTAACTCACCTGTCATTTCATTTGTGCTCTGACTTCATGTCCAAACATGTCAGGTCATAAACAAATTTACCTTGTGTGTGTGTTTTCCCCTGACAACAATAACAACACCCCTGCCCTCCTGTACAAAGAAGCTGTGTGGACCCGAGTGCTGTTTCTTCTGAGGTCTGTTTGTGCAGGAGTGAGCCACTGTGAGTGTCTTATTGCATCAAGGCCTTGATGAGTGGCTGTTTGAAGAAATCACTTGAAAAATAGTGTATTCCTAAGTTTTAGACCTAGTTGAGAGGCTTAACTATAGTTTCTGTTGTTTTTGTGTTAGTCTACATCTAATTTATTCTAATTGTTCTACAGTTCTAGGTTTTTACTTCCACTGACAATTTTGCTTGTTGCTTGATCTGACCAAGCTATTCTGATCTTTAATTTAAGTTTCTTGTCTGACACTAATCTTATTTGTCTCAATCTTTCTGTTAAATTAAATAGTTTCCTGCAACATCCACTAGCCTGTCTCTGGTGTCATGCTTTTGGGTTTGTTCCTATGATCTTTCAGTCTGCATTGCACAAAACAGCTGTTGTAGTATGACCATGAGGAGACCCTTGGTGTGTGTAGTGATTTTGGAGTCTCAATACTGTATAACAGTGAAGGTATTGGTTAATATTGGAAGATATTAATGATAAATACCAATAAAAAAAAAAAAAAAATCACCAAAATTATGCAAAAGCATATTCATCCAAAACAGCTGTTGTAGTATGACCATGAGGAGACCCTTGATGTGTGTAGTGATTTTGGAGTCTCTGTACTGTATAACAGTGAAGTTATTGATTTTTGTTTCCAGCGTCTTGCTCTTGTATTGCAATTTGCAGACGGTCCCTGCGCATAGAGATCAATGTTCTCCGTCCAGCTCGGAGGACCGCTTATTTTTGTAAAAATCGGGGTTTTGGTCCTTGTAGCTCGTAGTCTATGCTATTACGGTGGGATAGAGGCATCATTTATGTTTGGAAAACATTTCGCTTCAGATTTATTGATCCCGGAAGTTCGAATCTGTGAATATCTTTCCAACTTTACTTAACTACAGCAGTTACAGTTAGCTAAATAACAGGCTTGACATTCAGATGATTCATAAACATTCTTAGCAGCTAACATAGCTTCATTATCTAGCATTATTAGCTAGTTTTGCTTAGTTTTAAGCTAGCTAGTACAAAAGATAAAGGGCCGGATCTACTAAGATCCCAAATTGCTTGTACTAATCTGCGTGCGCAATCTGGAAATTTGCGTGTGGGGCTGAACCGCGGTTTGCAGGCGATTTACTAAGAGTGATTGCGTAAATGACAACAGGTGCAAATGTGTTGGAGACACGCCTATTTAAATGAGGGTTTAGTGTGTTTCATGGTTTTCAGCATGGCGAGTTTGAGAGAGCGAAAGCACAAAGTGAAATTTGACCCTTTGGCATTAGAAGTGTTGGTAGAGGAGGCGAATAAACATTTCAATGAGCTGCAGCAAAAGAATCTGACGGTCGCACAAAGGAACGGGAGAAAAGCGGTGAAAAAGTTAATGCTGTTGGAAAAAACAGGCGAACAGTGGACATCAGAAGAAGAACAAAAGAAAAATTGGCGTATAATAAAAGGTCTGCAAATAAAACAGGTGGGGGCACCGTGGATGAGATGCCTCTGACCAGCGTTGAGAACAGGTGTCAGGAGGAAGGGGTGTAGGGGGTATGCACTATCACCTTTAAAAAAAAAAAAAAAAAAAAAAATTCTCAATCTGAAACATGTTCTTGTTTTTAATGTAAATAATTATTTTATAAAGGATTGACTCACCAACAAGCCAGCCATCTCCAAACTCGCCATCTCGCAACTTGGAAAACAGAACACCGTTTCTCAGAATGAAAGAATCGTGTACTGACCCGGGATATTTTGCCACAACGTTGGTTATGATGCCTTTGGCATCACAAACGACCTGCACATTCAATGAATGCGTGTGTTTTCGATTTCTGTAAAGGGTTTGGTTTGGACCCAATAGCAGCACAAAGACAGGCGGGTATCGTTGGTAACAAACTTTATTTTCACAAGTGCAGGAATCAATGGCAGTAGGCAAAACAGTCTGTCTTCTGGCCGCTGGCCTTTAACAGTCTCTGGTGGGGATTGTAGATTAGGTTCAGCCGAACCAAACCAGGATACTGGTGAGTCACGTCCGTGAAACTCAGTCTTATACTCACTCAGTGAAGGGATAATCAGAGCCACAGAACTGCAGGATGCCACAGAGGAGACGAGAGTGACACTCACTATGCAGAGCTGAATCAGGTAATCACCGGACAGCCAAGGGAGCAGACAGGCAGAATCCAGAAAGGGACAGGCGAGGATCGTGGTCAGGGACGGAAGGCTGAGGTGATTACCAGGAGATCGGTCAGGCAGGATGGTCGGAGGCAAGCAGGGTCGAAACCGGGAGATCAGGCAGAGAAATGCTGGAGAGTCTGGTGCAAGCATCGAGAACAATCTGGCAATGAGTGAGAGTGGAGCTGGGGCTTAAATGCAGCCAGAGCAGAGCAGAGAGCACAGGTGAGTGGAGTTGGCTTGATGAGAGGGGTGTGTCTGATTGGCAGATAGAAGCAGGCAGGTGCAGAGTGGTGAGGCAGAGATGAACTGTGACAATTTCTGTACACATGCTCAGTGTCTGCGGGGGGCACAAGCTGTACATGGGTGCAGTCAATCGCTCCTATAACTCTGGGGAATCCAGCTACTGCAAAGAAGCCATGTTTGGTCTCATTCAAGGAGTCCCGAGTGCGTGGAAACCTAATAAACCTGGCCATCTGGCGCGTCATGGCATTTAGGACTTCAGACAGCACATCTGAAAAACAGGATTGGGAGATCCCAGCTGTAATACCTACCGTACGCTGGAATGATCCAGATGCAAAGAAATGTAAACTTGCAAGGAGTTTTGTTATTGCAGGTATTGCGTGACTCCTTCTCGTAGCTGGCTCCAAATCCGCTCTGAGTTCCTCCAACAGCTCCAAAATGGCAAGGCTGGATAGGCGATATGTTCTAATGATAGTTTCCTCATTCATCCCAAAAATGTTCACACGAGGGTGAAAAATGCGTTCTCGGCGTCTCCTTCCATTGTTTCGGCGTCTCCTTCTTGCAACAATAACCGCAGCCATGTGTGCGCAGTTATGCATACAAACCGTTTGCACCTCCCTTTGAGACGTGTTAAATATAGAAGCAGTTTCTTTTAGCAAAATTGCTTTCAGGTTTGATAAATCACTTTGCGTGTGCTAAATTAATATATCTACATTTTCTCCACCCAGAACACGCACAGTTGCGTGTAAACGCCCCATATTGCATATTCATTACTGCAAACCTACTAACTGGATGCAGACGCGCTATTTTGCACCTTTGACAGACGCAACCCTTTTTGCACACTGTTAGTAAATCAGTTTGTACATTTTTTTGCGTGTGCAAGGAGT
The DNA here is from genome assembly GCF_040436345.1 of Pagrus major. NCBI lineage: Eukaryota > Metazoa > Chordata > Actinopteri > Spariformes > Sparidae > Pagrus > Pagrus major. The sequence continues at coordinate 3,982,768 of NC_133235.1, read as the reverse complement.
TTGCACACGTTTTAATACTCGCAAACCTTTAGTAGATCCGGCCCAAAGTCTTTATACAACACAATATTGTTTTTAATGATATAAAAGACGACATACCTCTATATTGGGATTTCTTTTCCTCCTCCTGTTTTCTCAGTTTTTCTAAATTGCGCACCTGAAGGACCTTAAAATGTTAAAATAGAAACCTATAACCTGCCTCTTGACATCTGTCAGTAGGGCCTGCTGCTCTCTCTCCCTCTGACCCCCTTATTTTAGGGTCATGCTATTTGAAGCATTTTATGAAAAGGGACAATCAAAAAGGGGAATTTTAGTCTGGAACACAAGCCAAAAGCCAGAGATGTCACTTAGAGTTACGACAGCCCTAAAGACAAAATGTGATAATTCTGTGAGGAATAATGTTTTTTTTCTAAAAGTTAAAGTTAACATTTCATGGACTTGTGAGGTTTGGAGCCATCAGGATTGGCAGCAGGTATTTCGTACATAATTTTCAGCAACAACCACAAGAGTCCAAGGTAATGGTCTGACCACACTTGTCCCTGCTTCCCAAGGCCAAAGTTTGCATCCACCATCGCTATCACGTCTCTATTTACCCAGAAAAAAAACATTCAGAGTGATCCTGGCTTTGTGTCCGGTGCAACAAAAAGGGTTTAGGTCAGGAATACAACTAGGGAATATATACATTCTTACAAAGCAAAAAAAAAAAAACAAATGCTGAAAGATACAGAAGGACACTTTGTTATTATTTCTTCTACTTTAACTGTATTACTAATTTTTTTCAAGAAGCGCAAATGCCTAAACTGGGATGTGGATTCTCCCACCAAGGCTCCACCAAGTAGCAGTCGCTGAAAACAGAGGTTCATATCTCTCCTTTAAGACAATGGTAATACCTGATATGGTTCACTAGGAAACTGTTGTTTTTTCCCTGTAAAATAAGATAAATGATCATTTGTTCATTTTGTACAGTATAATCTGAGATGGTTCCATAAAGGCTTACTTTTAGTTGGGGTAATTAATGATGCAAAACAATCATAGAAGACGGTGTTTAAACACATGCATATGTACATTTTCACATCCATGTGGACTCAGTTCAGTCTTTCACGAAAGTAAATTAAATGTCGCTACACAGGCAGGACTTGAGCTGACCTCTGACAAACTGACTTACCTCTTCAAGTGTGAGGTTGTTTCATCAACTCAGGGTGTTGCAAAAAGCTCTAGCAGAGGGATGGAAGAGGCTGACTCAGGGTGCTGCTGGCCAAAGCCCCTACCTTAGCAGAGTCCAGGCCTCATTTTGACATTGATGGTGCAGAAACACCCTTAATAAAAAAAAGGAAAACATTAAAAACTTAACAGAGGGCCTACTTTAATGACCACCATATCATCAAAGGTAAAATTACTTGAGTGTGTCACCTATAACTAGGCCTGTCACGATAATCAATAAATCAATTAATCATACGATAAATTAAAATGAGCTCGATAATTTTGCCGGCCTCGATAATTTCCATTTGCATGCTTGTTTGTTTTCCTCGTGTCTCTCACTAGAACCCTCTTGTCAGTCACTAGCCCCATTCACGCAGCCGTTTGCATGCGGGGATACTGTGCCAATTCTCCGCATCCGCCTTTGTGTAAACGTTTCAGATGCGGTGAGGGGTGAAATTTCGCTGCGCCTCCGGAGGTAGTATCAGAGGCGAACCGAGCCGGCGGCGCGGAGCGAGGGCGTGTCGATCTGATGGTGTTGGTGTCTAATAACTCTACAGATCCTTCACTCAACAAAATAAAAATAAATGTCCCACAAAGCAACGTTACAGGACCAAACAACAGGAACGTAGTAACTGGTCGTGTCTTTGGCAACTTATGTGAGGAAAAAAATACCGCAGTTATTTGTGGAGAAGTGTCTGTCAGCCTGTCGGTCTGACCGACTCTTCGTCACATTTCTGCCCGAAAAACAGCGTCTGTCCCCGGCAAAAAACTTTAACTCACCAAGTGTTTGTCGCGCGACGGTCAGTTACTGTTGTCATCTTGACGGTCAGCCCTCCCGACAAGACTCAGTGAACTTAGTGAACCCCGAGAGTGAAATAGTCAGACAGCGTCCAGTTTACTGATGGCGAATATGTAATTATGTAAATTATAGAAAAACGTAACTTTGTCACTTTCCAGGATGCTTGGTGGGTCAGGATCTCAATTACAACACATTATAACAGCATCCATATGATTATAAACAGACAGCTGGTACATGTTTAGATTAACAGGAGGACACCGGGGGAACACCAAAAAAAAAACCACGTACGTCATCATCATCACGTGTACCGTCACGCCTCCTCATCACTACAGACAATGGTGCTAACATTGTTGCTGCGATAAGGAACCGTGGCTGGCCATGGCTCAATTGCTTTGGCCACAGCCTCCATCTTTATTTATTTTGGATATTTAAAATGTCTTTTTCACATTCCAATGTTAAATATTCTTTAGAAATAAAGGTTTATTGATCTTTGAAAGGGTGTACTTGCATTATTATGCCATTATCATTATATTAGTTGAAAAATGGTCTCAAAGCGACAATATTATCGTTTATCGCAATAATTTCTAGGACAATTTATCGTCCAGCAAAATTTGTTATCGTGACAGGCCTACCTATAACCTAATGTTTGTTTTATTGGAATCAGCAAACAGGCACAGAAAATAATTTTCAAAACTTTTGTGGGGAGTTATACTGCATAGTGCTAAAACAATTACAAGAATCTATAGAATCTATTTAAAATGCCTCTGGCCTTGATGTGTCTGTGTGAGTGCATGCTATTATTTTTACATTCCACTTATCTGGCAGTACAAGTTTGTTTGTGAGTTCCCTTCAGACACTGTATTGGTGCTGCACTCCAGCCTGTATAATCAGCATGTTCTAGGCACACGACATACTAGGTAGTGATTGGTACTGAACATTCAAGCAATACCTTGACTGTATCCCAGGCATTTAGCTGTCTTTTCTTTGTCTTACTTTAAGTAGTCTGTGGACATGAACTACAGCTCAATGCCACATCATCAGGTTCAGTCTGTTGAGGTTTAATAGATGTAGCTAGAGGGGTCTGAAGGGCCTTTCTGCCTGGGCCTGGGCTGGGGAAAGCCTTGAACTGTACTTGTAAGATAACTTTGCAACGCCAGGGATATACCTTCTCATTACCTTTACCTTGATGCTCCTAAAGCGTACACTCTTGAGTCTACCTTCTCAAAGATGTCCTTCTGTCTAACACATATTGTGTTTGGTAGAAAAACTACTGTAAATTACCCGACACAACTTAATTGTGGTTTATGATACAGGTGGTTTCTTAGTTAATACACATTAATAGACCATATTCACATAGCCTTTTCACCCTGACAACACACTGAGGGTGGGAAGCTCAAATGTTGCATTGCTGTTTTCCAGGTTGCAAGTCCTATAAACGTAGGGAGTCTCACAAATTATCATTTCGCTGCTTCCTAATTGATCAGCAACTGAAAAGAAAATGGATAGAAGAAATCTGGAGGGACATTGGGCGATATTTCAATTTAAAACAACATATTTAAAACATTTGGATACAACTCTACTGGGAATGTCACCCCAGCTTTCTTGTTCAAAAGCTAACGTAACTGGTGTGCACAAACCACAAAAACTATGCCGACAAACCATACAGGGGTTATTCTACACAAATTGATAGTTTTCAGTTTTTTAACTGGTAAGGGGGAGAAATTATTAGAAAAACCCTTGGGTTTTTATTTTTTTTAAAGGCATGGAGATCACCTGATGAGGCCCCGGGTGCATGTGTAGGCCTACAATTAGAAAAAAATATGGATGTTACAATTGTGGTGAACACGTCTACCCTGTCTGCATACAGAAGATGTGAGGATTTTCAATTAAATCACATACAACATCAACATGAGCTTATTCTGTGATATAAGATAACCTGTGCTCTTTTGTCATGGGGAAAGTACATCCTAAGCAACTCTGAAGCAGAAAGTATGACTGAACAATGGACAAACTGTCATTTGTAATTTACAAACTATTTGTAGACAGTCCTAGTCCTTATACTTTAGTGTACTTTTGGTCTGGATCTGTCTTTCATGGTCTGAGCTAACCTCCTTAGTTCTAATTAGACAACAGTTGTCACCTTTCAACACATTATGACAATGGCTGCAATGCTCTATTTTCCACATACTTTTCACCATGTAGGGAATATTAGAGGGTCAGCTTTATTTGTGGCTGGCTGGTTGTATGAGAAGGATTTTTTTATTTATTTTATTATAAAGAAAGGACATGTTGCATGCTGCTCTGTTTGTAACCCATCACTTGACAATTATTGCAGTCGTTTTGTCCCTGTTGATTGGTCAATCCACTCCAATGCAGTCCAGTGAATTTAACCTTCAGGTTAGCCATATAGCTGGTTACCATGGTGTTGTAGTCCAGGTAAAAGTGAGGGAGCTTTGTGAGTTAAGCTTCTGTGCTTAAGTATAAGAGGACCTTTAAGCAAAATATAGAGTCATGAGGGCAAAAACTAGGACAACAATGGCCAGATTGTAGGGAATGATCCTTTGAGTGAGTGAAATAGATCTGAATAGACTCTTGGCTTTAAGAGGAAACCATTTACCAAAAGCTCTCCTATTATGTAATCGCTGTGTTATTCTCTGCTCCACCATGTGAGGACAGTGTTGAGCTAAAGGCTTTCACAGTGAATTCAGTTCATCTCCCTCCACTCTGACCTGCATACAGCCAACACCCACACACAGGCTGCTGGTGCCGACGTGTCCACACTTTGGTCATCTGTTGATGTTTGTGTGTGTGTGTTATGAAAAATACTAATCTTTGGCCTTCTACCCCATCTTCCTGTCCCTCTCCCCTCTGCCCCTACATCACTCCATCCATCTCAGTGAAAACAGGCTGGTTATATCCTTTAACATATACATACAGTATATAATTGAGTTGACACACAACAACTAGGAATGAAAAAAAACAAAAACTAGTTTGACATTTTGGCAAAGAATTAATGGCTAGGGTTGGTAAGTTATTTTGGAAGCTTTTTTGTTATATTTGCAGGAAATCTTAACATCCTGACAGCAATTAATAAATCAAACACTCTGACAAATAATTAAAAAAAACAAAAACGGTATCTATGGCCCTCTGGGACTCTAATAAGCCCATCCAATGGTCTTTTTTGGCCGGACTCCCTGTCTGTCTATCTACGTACCTGCCTGCATGCACTTCGCCTACACACTCACTGTGCATGCCTGGAGTCTTCCACAAGGCTAGGCCGCTGTATTGCTAAAGCTATTAGCGAGCTAGTCGGACAAGAATGGAAGAGAAAGCCAAAATTTCCCAATATAGAAGTTCACTTGACAGTGGGGAATACTGACAAGAGCCATATTCATTGTTTATGTTCATTTTGATAATGTTAGGTGTTTTCTTGTTGCACTAGTTGGATTTGGCTAGTGATGACAATGATGCAATGTGCACAAAGACCCTGAGCATGTTGTTCGGTAGCTAGCTAACTTGGTAGCAAAAAGCATACACCTACAGCAGTAACTGTCTGTAACCTTTTTCAGACCGAGGTACATTTGTGAAGGCCAATTTGCTAGTATTTAAATAATTGTGGCCAAGGGCAGATATTTCACTTCACTGTTGGAGGGGACAATAAACAGAAAACATTCTCAAGAGCAATTCCTAAAGGGGACACCCCAGAATGTTTTTACGGACAACCCGGGAAATTTTCTAGCCCTGTTTGTTGCGACAAAACCAGATGTTTTTACTGAGACCTCAGGACATCTACACTCTTATACCGAATTAGTTGACTTTTCTAGAAAACTGCGTGGAAACCCGTTGCATTAAACCCCTTAAGTTTTTACACAAGGTAAAATTAAACAGGTCCAGTTGTACAAACTTGGACACATAATTAAATGTAGACATATTTAGTTTACATTAGTAGGCTTTACACCAAATCATTAGTTCACATAAATTATTTATTTTCAGGAGTCTAAGTTGTACAAAATAACTATCTTAAGTTAAATAAACACTACATAAAATAAGATTAATCTATAAAAAACTATCCTTCAATTTACATATCTTAACCATCCAGTCCTATGAAAGTCTCTTGAATAAATAAAATTCTCCAAATGTTTTTTTACATATTTTCACCTAATTGTAAAAATGTGATTGGGTCAAGACTGAATTCAATAACAACCTTTTTTTGTGATATCTTCATTATTGAAGGGAGAGGCTGGGATTTTTTTCAGTGGGATACGGTACTTCAGAATTTAGATTGCTCTTGCTGGTTTCTTCAAACTTACCAACCGCAGCTTTAATTTTCTTGCACAGAGTAAGTTGAGATGATTGATACCCTGGTATATGTGTGGTAGGCTAAGTATAAAGCTAAAGCTAGTAGCCAGTTAGCTTAGCTTAACTAAGTGAAAAGAATGAAAACAGGGGCTCTGTCCAAGGGTGACAAATTTCACCCACCAAGTCCTCTAAAGCTCACTAATTAACATGTTGTATTGTTTGTTTAATTTTTACAAAAATTGAAGTGGGAATCTCTGAGCCAGCCAAAAATAGACATAACATCCATAAAACCATGTGTCATTTTTCCATTTGTTTTTTTAATGTTTTTGTAGTCTTGATGCTAAGCTAAGTTAACCAGTCCACAGTCTTAGCTCAAATATACTTTGGTTATTTAGCATAATAGAAACTGAACAAAACACTGTTTCTTTCTAATCAAGTCTAGATCATTTTATTTCTGTCCTCTGCCTATACTACAGCTTCATCTGCAGACCTCTTAATTGGCGCTACTTAACAGACCAACAAAAGGGCAATAACAAGTTATTCCAAATCATTCATATGTTTCTGTTTCTCAGGGTTTGAACCTCGGTTTGTTTTCATGTGAAGTGAGTCATTAACAGCGAACTGCTTGGCCAATGGTAACATGAAGTCAAAGATGCTTCCACGGAAACCTTTGCTGTGGATTAAATTCCCTTGATAAATACGTGATCCATAATAACAATAATTTTAAAAAAACAACTATGAGGCAACTACAAAATGTTCTACATGTCCATTAATCGAAATTAAGTACATATATTGTTTTTGTCCCTCTTGTATCCTGCTTCCTGTTTTATTTCAAACCTCTGGACTTTTTTCTGAGTCAGGTCAGGAAACAGACAGCTTCCTGGGAGCCTCAGTGTCCAGACCGTCCTTGAAGCCAACACTGGGATGGCCAGAACAGGAAGTGAAGAGGCAGTGATGTCACACATGGGGCAGGAGGTGGTGAAATATGAGCAAGAGCAGCTTTTGGGTTCACAGGTGTGGCTTGGATTTAAATCTATCATCACCATCAGCTGCTGCCCCAAACAGCAGATTGTGGCCATGGAAGCTCTTCCTGTGGGAACAACTAGCACAGCTACATCCTGTTTGTCGGGCAGGCAGGTGATGAGGTGATCTTTTTTGTTGGGAAATGAAATCCATTATTTTCCTTTGACCTTGGTAAAACATAAAATAAACTAATTTTCTAAGAATGCAAGTCTCTAAGTTGAATGAAGCACAGAGGAAAGTATCATTTAAACTATGATAAAAGTGATTTGTAATTATTTTGTCCATGTTTTTCAGGGTTTATTACTGTTCTGCCTAGTTGAAAGGGTAGCTGGAGCCCAGTCTGCTTATCGAGCTCTAAACCTATTTTGGTTTCATCCATCCATTCTTCAAACAATGTGTTATCCTAGCATGCATTGTTAAAGAGGTGGTAACAGTCCGGAAGAGGCCACTGACAGACAAACTGTCCATGAGACTGTTTGGTCAAATACCGAACTCTTTATATATATACATACATAAAAAAAATTTCATTAAACAAAGTGATCAACGCATAGTCCAAACACAAGACAGTGTTTTCATTTTTCATTTTCACAATGACTAAAAAACCTAAACAAGTCTCTCATAAAAGAGTCCCAGAGTCCGAGAACATCTATTGCATCCCTCATCTAATCTGCCCGAATAGAGCTAGACAAGCCTTGCCTTACTATAGTGAATTCTATGTAATACTTTGAATTGTATAAGGCTAAGTCTAGCACAGCTGGAGTGAGAATTACAGGGCTTTGTCCCAGAAGTCATCCAACAGAGTGATCAGTAGTTTGTTCTCACAGCTGGCCCTAGTTTTGTTAATAACTGAGTCATTAGGTGGAGAGAGAAGGTTATAAAAAGAAGAGATGTGGCCTCTAGATAGAGTTTCAGCTTTGAGAATTATATCCATGCCACTTGGAGGTGAAATAGGAATAAAAGAATAAAAAAGTTGAATCCAGGAGATGAAGCCTGCACCAAAACCAAACTATCGCAGAGGAGAACAGATAGGCCCACTCCACCCTGTCAAAAGCCTTCTCTAACCTCCCGTTCTGTAGGAGAATGCGGGTTGTGAATGACGCTGAGAAGTCTTCTGACATTAGGAAACAAGTGCCTCCCTCTTATGAACCCTGTCTGGTCCTCCGATATAACTGAAGGCATGATAGATTCCAACCTGCAAGCCAGGGCCTTTGCAAGTATTTTAACATTGATAGGTAGGAGCAAGTTTGGGCGGAAGGATGTACAGTTGAAAGGGTCTTTGCCAGTCTTAAAAATCAGAGTGATAGAAGCATGCATAAAGGTGGGTGGCAGGAAGCCCTGGCGGTATTGGTGATTAAAAATTTCTAATACTAATGGGGCCAGTTGATCTGAGAATTTCTTAGAAAATTCATATCCATCATCATGGATATGAATCATGGGTATCCATCAGGTCCCAGAGATTTGCCACTATTCATTGACTGTATTGCCTCTTTAATTTCAGAAAGTTGTATAGGATGTCGAGCATCTCATGGTCGCTAAAGGATATTTCTGGCATGACCAGTTTTTCAAAAAACTGAAGTAATTGAGCTTCGTCATTAGAGCATTCCAACATATATAATTGAGAGTAAAACTTCTTAAAGATATTATTAATCTTGTCAGGAGTGGAAGTAAGGGAGCCAGTTTTGTCCCGTATCCATGTAATTTGGTTTGAGGCCATCTTGGCCGTTAAAGCTTGGGTCTGTAATTCTGTTCAAAAGCATTTTCTATCGTATTTGTATAACATTTCTTAACATCCCGACAGCAATCAAAATATTAAATGATTTGAAAAAACCCCAAAATAACCCCATGGTCTCTGGCAGCCACAAGACTGTAAAAACTTCATCCAGTCAATTTAACCGGCCCAACAATTTTGTATGGACGGACTACCTGTCAATCAATCTGCCCTTACCTGACCACCATCCCCACCCTGTGCTGACTCCGCCCATCACTCATTGCGCGTGACTGGCTTTCTACACTGGAGCTGTGGCGGACTGTTTACGACAAGAATGGCAGAAAAACTACAGCCACACTTCTCATCACCAGCAGTACCTACAGCAGCTTACACTGCTGAACAAAGAAAGAAAGTGAGAGTAAACAGTGCAAGAAGTAAAACGTGGGTCAACATCGGAGTGGCTTTTCAGCGATGATGACAACCGAAGCAGTCGAAGACCTGAGGACAGACGCCATGGTAGCTGTGTTTCTGTTGGACAGGTAATGAGCTGGTTTGTTTTGTTGGGGAAATGTATTATTACTCTGCATTATGTAGTCAACGTAGCTAACGATAGCTCCTTATGTTGCTGTCGTGTGTATTCACCCAACACTAACGTTAACAGGTTGTAGCTGACTTTAGCTAGCTAGCTAGCTAAAATAACAGACTGCTGCGGTATGAAACACATGTAACGTCACCGTTTACACGTCCTGTGGATCTAATCCATACAGCAGTGTTCACACATGCACTGCTACCTGGGCTGTTTGGACATTAGCCAGACGAGCTGTATGTGAGTGTCTGAATCACTGAGGGAAACAAAGAAATAAAACATGTAGCAGGCCCACCACTAATCTTGATGTTTTAGCTTTTCCATATCTAACGTTAGCCAGCTGCTGCTAGCTAACCAGCAATGAGTTACAACATCAAAACACACTTTCAAAACAATGTCTGAATGCTAAAAAAGCTAGCTTGACAGCTATCAGTGCTAGCAATGGCTATGTTGATTCTTTACGTTCAAATTAATAATATTAGGTGTTTACTTACAGGTGAATGAGACATCGTAAACTAATTTGTAGTCGGGAAAAAGTGGGTCCAGGCACCAGAATTTAAATCCTTTTGGTTTAAGATCAAAAGGAAAATCCAAGATAAGAGTTGTGTGGTCTGATACAGTTATCGGAGAAGACTGGGAGGAAACTAGTGACGGGATGAGTGTTTTGTCAACTATAAAATAATCTATACACAGGTGTGAACAGTAAAATAAATATTGTTGAGAGATCGCCCTGCTTCCACATGCTCATCCAACTGGAAGTCCCCTCAACCACTCAAATACATTAAAGGGATAGTTCGGATTTTTTGACATGAAGTTGTATGACATCCTCACTATCAGTGTCGTGCATCAGCAGTGACTTTTCCCCCACTGCGTCCTGTGAGCCGAGGTCTGTCCCGCTGTTGTTGCTGAAGAAAGTAGTTACAGCTAGTTTGCGGGGTCACGAAGATAAAGCGTTTTGCTTCAAAAAACAATATCCGTTCAAAAGAGTAAAACATTTGCATCACAAAATCGTTTACGACAAAAAAGTCAGACCTCACGATCACCTGGCACTATTTCCCCTCCCTTCGTATCACTGCGCACTTCCGCCTGTTGACACACGGCACCGCTCCGTCAGCTGTTTCACGGTGTTTACATGCTCGGATGGTAAACGTAAATATGTCTGACTACGAAACGAGTGATGAAGACATTCCTTTTACCACAGAGCCAAAGGGATATCTTTATGAACCTGAATACACAGACACCGAGCTTCGTCAAATGGAGTTAGAACGGGCAGAGAGAGAGGAGAGAGACAGAGAAGCGGTCCAAGCTGAAGTTGGACCTGTACAGACAGTACATAGTTGCTGACAATAATAATAACAGCCATCATATAAAAAGGCACCGTCTTTAGCTTGTAGGTAGTTGTTCTTACCTGGGGTCGTGGCACAGCAGCGCTCTTCAAAACATGTTTCTTCCTCTTTCCTGGGCGTGTAGGAACATAATCGTCCTTGCTGAAGTGTGCACTACACACACGAAGCTTTTTCACCCTTGGCAGTCTCGCTTCAATGTTCAAGCCTATGGCAAGAAGCCAAAGTTGCCTAATAGCAATGTCCATGACAGGAAAGCGGTGAAATATATACGGCGACTTGGTGTGATCTTTGTTGTTGCAACCCGGATAATCGCAAATCCGCACCATTTTTATATATCCTCTTGTCTAATAATCTCGCTAGTACTCACGTTAGCTCTCACGTTAGCTCTCTCGCACATCTGAGCATGTAAACACCGTGAAACAGCTGACGGAGCAGTGCGGTGTGTCAACAGGCGGAAGCGCGCAGTGATACGAAGGGAGGGGAAATAGTGCCAGGTGATCGTGAGGTCTGACTTTTTTGTCGTAAACGATTTTGTGATGCAAATGTTTTACTCTTTTGAACGGATATTGTTTTTTGAAGCAAAACGCTTTATCTTCGTGACCCCGCAAACTAGCTGTAACTACTTTCTTCAGCAACAACAGCGGGACAGACCTCGGCTCACAGGACGCAGTGGGGGGAAAGTCACTGCTGATGCACGACACTGATGGTGAGGACGTCATACAACTTCATGTCAAAAAATCCGAACTATCCCTTTAGCCTAACTGTGTTTTCCTGGCAGCCATGAGGTATGAAAACCAATACAATATACCAGTATGGAATCATCTGAAATTTTGCAGTAATATCATCCGCCTACTGGATGTGTTGGGCAAGTTACTTTCAAAATGCAATATATTACATATTTCTAGTTATTTTCAAGTAATATAATACGTTACAATATTACTATCTGCATAGAGTAATATTTTACTTATTACACTACTTTGTAGTCACTTTCAACAAAATGGCGAGATTAGATTAGATTAGATTAGATTAGATTCAGCTTTATTGTCATTGTGCACAGTACAAGTACAGAGACAGCGAAATGCAGTTAGCGTCTAACCAGAAGTGCAAAAAGCATTGAAGTGCGGGGGGGCAGTTGGTCGTCACTGGGGTGTGTAGTTCAGTAGGGTGACAGACGCAGGGAAAAAGCTTCCCCTGAACCTACTGATCTGGGTGCGGAGAGACCTGTAGCGCCTCCCGGAGGGGAGGAGGGTGTACAGTCAGTGGTTGGGGTGAGAGCAGTCCTTGATGATTTGTGAAAAATTGAGCTAAGCTCCTTAGCTACATTTTTCCAATATCTGGAAATTAATGAACATTGCCAAATACAGTGGTAGTAGGTCCCTACTTCTTTTTTTACACTTCACAAAAAGGGGGGAAATCTGAGGGTTAATTTTATGTAAAAAGTGAAGAGTGCGCTGCATTCTGGGTAAAATTCTATATTGACTCTCTCAGAGTCTATTGCATGTACATATTTTTTTAGCAGATACAAAAGCATCTGACCACGCCTCTGCGTTTAACTCAACCTCTAAGTCCTTTTCCCACAGCTCCCTGGCTCTATCAGCATTAACAGACTTACAAGAGATTAATTTTCTGTAAAAAAGATAAATGTATTTCTTTACATTACAGGCAGTTAAATTAAAATTTAGAAGGAAGCTCTCAACAGGACTTAAAATCGGTTGATCATTTGGGAATGTAAGGCATGATTTTACAAAATGTCTCACTTGGAGAAAACCAAAAAAATGGTTATGTGGTATTTTGTACTTATTCTGAATATTTTCAAATGACATGAAATTACCATCTTTGAATAAATCAGAAGCAAATCTTAGTTCCTTTGAATACCAGTCATCACAAATGCTCATTCCTATACCTGGAGGGAAAGCTTTATTCTTAATTAAAGGTTGAAGCCCGAATGAAAAACACTGCAGCCAATATGTTTAGAGATATACCGCCAAATTCTAAGTGTGCTAACCATGATAGGGTTGTTTTAAACCTCTGCTGGAAGTTCTCCTATGTCAGTTGAAATAAGGCTGAAAAGAGAGAGAGGGGAACAACACCATACATCCACAGGTGGCTCTCCTTATTCGGGCATGGCAGGCCCAATTGTAATAAAGAAAATTAGGAAGTGCTTGACCCCCTCTGTCTATTGGCAACTGTAAAGTCTTCATCTTTAATCTAGATTTCTTTCCACGCCATATGAATTTTGACAGAAATCCTTCAGTATCTAAAATGACTCTCCTATTGATCTTAAGTGGCAGCATTTGCATAGGGTATAATATCCTGGGAAGTACATCCATCTTGATCAAACTAATTCTGCCCATCCAAGACAGTGGGAGATCAAACCACCTATGAAGATCATTTCTGACTGATATCAAAGTTAATTTAAAATTTAGTTTATATAGCTCTTTAATGTCTGCTGAAACTCTGATGCCCAGATAAGTAAAACCTGTGGTTGACCACCTGAAAGGGAAATTGGCAGGAGCAGCCCAATCCCCCAGAGTCACCCAATGGCAAGGCCTCTGATTTGTTATAGTTAACTTTATATACTGAAATAAGGCCAAATTGGTTGATGAGTGATAGTAAAATAGGGATAGAGTGCTCTGGGTTAGTAATAAACAATAATACATCATCAGCATAGAGTGAGATTATATGTTCAATGTCTCCTAATTTGACACCAGAAAGCCCTTGGTGGACCCTAATAGCCTCTGCAAGTGGCTCGAGCGCAAGTGCAAATAATAAAGGGGAGAGGGGACAGCCCTGACGTGTACCTCTACTCAAAGGGAAAACATCCAACACTTAACCATTTACCAAGACCCTCGCAGCCGGAGACCTGTACAGCACTTTAACCCACCCAACAAAACCAGGACTTAAGCCAAACCTGTTCAGAACATCAAATAGATACTCCCACTCCACCCGATCAAACGCCTTTTCAGCATCCAATGAATCAGCAAGAACTTTGTTTTTTGTGAAAACTGTATAACATTTAAAAGCCGTCGGACATTGGAGTGGGAGCATCTACCCAGGACAAATCCCGTCTGATCTGGTCTGACCAAAATGGGCAAAACCTCCTCCAACCTCCTAGCCAGACGCTTGGATAAAATTGTACAATCAACCCCAAGTAAGCTTATGGGTCTTTAAGATGTACAAATATCAGGAGGCTTATCTTTCTTTAAAATCAGAGAGATATGGGCAAGATTTAAAGTTGGTGGAAGTCCATAAACATGCTAGTTAAAGGGCCCACTACGAACTTGGCCATCTTTTTATAACATTCAGGCCCGAACCCATCAGCGCCTGGAGCCTTCCCGCTCTGTAGGGATTTAATGGTCTCTAGGACTTCCTGGGCTGTGATCGACCTACACAGATCTCCTCTGTTTTCTGCAGACAAAATAGGGAGAGTAATTCTGTCAAAGAAGCTTTTTCTTAATACTGATGTATTTTGACACTCAGATGAGTATAATTCTTGATAAACCTCTTTCATTATTTTACTAATAATTTTGGTTTCAAAATGTTGTTCACCCTTCTTATCTCTAAGCGAGGGTATTGCATGGGACCCTGCCTTGCCCTGAGCCAGTCGAGCAAGTAGCTGGCCGGGTTTGTTACCGGATTTGAAGGAAGCGCATATTAAAGTGGATAACCTTGTTTTTTAGAACCTGACACACCTCGTTGAAAGCCCGCCGTCTCTCTCGAACCGTAGAAGATAAATCCTGATGTATGAAGATCCTCTGACCTTCATATTCCAGATTAGGTGTTGCCCTCACTGCTGCCATTATCCTCAGTAGTCCCTGGAGTTGTGAAGTTTGATAATCACCGGGCGGGGACGCCCGCCCCGCGGCCCTAAACTCCAGTGCACCCGATCGATTTTAACATGGCTTTTAGCTCGTTTCTAAGCCAAGCACAGTGGGCAGCCAGGTCTCGAAAAAGTGGATTTTTCCCTCAGTTCCTTCTTCCAGATTGAGAACACAGATGTTATCTCATCTGCTCTGGTTCTCCATATCATCCATGTTAGCGGCCAGTATTTTAATTTTCTTCTCTGCTTCAGCAGGTCTCCCCTCCAGCCCGGTCACCACATCCTCCACGTCCGAGACTCTTTGCTCTGCTGCGGTAATGCGTTTCGACTGGCTCTCCAGCGTAGTAGATATTTTTTCCAGAGTCTCTGTGAACATGGAGAATTTCTCTTCCATTATGTCGCTGAAGTTTTGAGTCACTTCACGGATCAGAGCCGTGGTATTTAAGGCGGGTGAGGGCTCCTCACCTGTTGGTGGTGAGTCTGTTGTTTTGCTAGCTCTCAACAGTCGTCATCTTTCATGAGTTGATTTTCATCTGTTTCGACATCGCTTGTTGTCAAAAAAGCACTTTTTCTATTCGCCGCTGATTCTTATGCCACTTAATCAATATAAGAGGCCAAAGTGAGATTAAATGTGATTAAAGATGAGTGGGCGCGGGAGCTCAGTGCAAACACGTATTCTAGTCAGCCATTGTCACGTGACCCCCCGGAATAAATACTTTTAATTGTGGGCTTTGTCATTTGAAACACAATAGACCGATACCTTTTATAATGTAGCCTATAATGACATGACAAGACAAAAATCTCTTTTTCTATGCCTTTTTATGTTAGTCCACAGAACAAGGAATGCATGGGCATATGTGATTCAAGAATGTAAATTAAAGTGCGCTTGGAGGATTAGGCTTCATCATTGGGACTACAAAATATGGCTCATTTCAGTCACACAGAGACTGAACAAAGAACCTATAGGCTCAGCTGTATTAAACACATGCATAGCCTGTAAAAGTAAAAAGTAAAAAAAACAACAATAAACGCTTCACTTTGGTCGATAACACAGATTGTAACGCAGGGTTTTTCAGCAGTGTAGTGCAATGCATTATAGTTTTATGCAATTCAGGCAATTTTTTTTTCTGTATATTCAGCTGTTTTTTCAAAATCACTTCAACAGCAGCATTCACACTATGTTTTCGCAGGAAATACAATTTTTTTAGTTAATATTGAGACCCATCTGATTATATACACTATTTATGAGAATGTTCTATGGCACGCAACAATCCTAATTATGGCTAGATGTCTTGGAAAAAAAATATTGGGTTATGGGACAGCCACCTACTTACATGAATGTGGCATTCATGAAAGTAAGTGGCATCAGATTTTGACCCTTACACCTGATGAACTGAGCATCTAGTTTGTGTCTCTAAACCATAGTTGATCTAATATCTAATACTTTTGTATATTTTTGTAAATAGTTTTTTTTTGTTTGTGTTCAGCAATTTACGTAACATGTAAAATGTGCTAAATGTGCTGAGGATACCAAGAAGGACACTGCCAGTTATTGGGATTTACACGATCTGGAGAGATGAGTACAGGGAGCCAGAGGATGTGGGGGTTGTAATTGGAGGCGTTATAGTCCTGAACAACGTAGGTGTTCGTAAGTGTCATCATGGGGTTAATCATGCTGTTTGGGCTAATTTATGCCCCTGATTAAAGAAAACCTCAAGTACACCTTCCAGTTTTTCCAGAAAATCATAATGAATCTGAACAGACACAAGCCAAATGCAAAGATACAGCAGTTGAAAATCAAGTTGTTTGCAGAAGAGGTGAACAATAGGTTTTATGTTCAGCCCAGTCAGCAACCGAAGACAACTCAATTACTTAATGGATGTTTTCCTTGCTCTGAATTCTGAAAGAATTGACCAAGCTGCACAGAGGCAGGTCAGGGGCTGGAACCAAACTGAACTGAACTGAATTGAACTGGGTCTGAACTGAACTTTACCTGGTCTGAACTGAACTTGATCGGTTCTGAACTAAATTTATCTGACAAGTGTAACCATTTGACTTGAACCATTACAAAAAACAAAAAAAAAAGATTATATTCCTGCAATCAGCATGTACTACCAAAATAGAAAATGCAAAACTCACACTTCTTTGCTTTTTTCAAGTGCAGTACAGGTTTGCCTTTTTTTCTTTATTATTGCATATTTTTATATGCATCTTTGTTTTCAGTTCAGTTTAATACTGCGATTAGATTTACATATGCATCTGTTTGATGTTCACATAAGATCTAAGACTTGTTTAAAACTAAACAATGTTTAATGTTTGGTCCACCTGGTTTTATAACTCATCTTAGTTTTGCTACCTGGAGCAGTTGTCGAAGCCTGTTGGATTTTAAATTGCTCATGTGTA
This sequence comes from Pagrus major, assembly GCF_040436345.1. Lineage (NCBI taxonomy): Eukaryota > Metazoa > Chordata > Actinopteri > Spariformes > Sparidae > Pagrus > Pagrus major. The sequence goes on along the minus strand of NC_133235.1, from coordinate 3,965,587 downwards.
AAACAGGCAGTAATTTCCACCAATGTTTCCTATACCTTTATTGTTCAGCTCATACTAAATACAGTATACAGAGTTGTACATAGTATTTTATAGTAATATTTAAACTGTACTTTCATTTAAAATTTTCACCAGTTATAGAACTGTTCTGGCAGTATCTGGTGGTACTAAGTTATAGGTAACACCCCTCTTCAGTGTTCTTTTAATTTTTTTTTATCTTACTATATATATACAAGCACAAAAGTTAAGAGTTAAGAGAGATAATGTCATCAACCTCATCAATGATTTCATGTTGAGGTTTTCTTGGTTGAACCCTTGCACTGTCCGAACTGCACCTGTACTGTAGATCCTCCTGAGTTTATATTGCTTTTCAATTAAAACACCTCAACCAGGTTTGGTCTTTTGGTTCTTAATGGGAGATCAAATAAATCCATGTAACCTTATTTTGTTTCCAAGTATATTTTTTTGGGTTGGACAAATTGTAAATCAATTGAATTATTTTATTGGAGTTACTTTATTGTAGCTCTATTTGATACAAATGAGTAGGACAAACTCAATTAAATTATATTACATGGATGTTTTTAGTTTGAGTTGGGGCAACAATCATAAAAGAAATTATAAAAATGAGTACTTGAATGTACTTGTTTTGAGCTGGGGCAACATATATTTAATGGTCCATCCAATTAGTTCTTTTTTTCACAATAGACACACTTACAGCTCTCTGTCAGTGATGGGTTCTCTGCTTCATACAATGACAGCCCACTGTGCTGTGCACTTATAATTCATCCGTAAATATTAGCGGTTAGTGTGATTTGAAAGCCATACTCCTGCTGCTTTGAATGAAGTCATGTGGAGGACATCAGAGCACCAGCAGACCTTGGACCAGCTAACCACCTGCCTTTTAAAAGATTAGTAGTGCCATTGTATCCAAATGAAATGGAGTAAAAGTAAAGATTTTTCTCAAAAAATCTACTCCAGTAAAAGTATACTTCATTATAACTACTCCAAACAGTAGAATTTACCCAAAAAAGTTACTCAAGTACATCTAACAGAGTAAATGTAACTCGTTGCTACCCACCTCTGCTATTTACATGTAATATTTGATCTTTTATTAAATTACAATAATACTCCCTGTAGAGCCAGGTAGTACAAAAAACTAAACTGAGCTGAACATGCATTTCCTTTATGAGAGTGGGTGTGTGTAACTGTAAATGACAGACTAGGAGAAGAAGAGAGAAAAGGTGGGAGACCTGTGTTTGAAGCTGACTATGTTTGAGCGGCATCTGCATGAGGAAATGCCAGACAGTCTCTCTTTGTGGGGCTGCATGTGCATATGTTTTGTATGTGTGTTGTGTGTGTGGTGTGTCTCTTAATGTGTGTGTGCATCTGGCCTGTCTCCCCTCCTTATATTGTTTCTGTCTGGACAAAATCACCCAGAGAAATTCGTCTGACATCTGGCTTTACCATGCCTAATTTCTGTTAATCCCCAGAGACAGGCATGCACGCGCATGCACACGCGCGCACCCACACACACACACACACACACACACACACACGCACACACACGCACACACATGCACAAATAGCACCCAAATGGAGTCGTATCAAGGAGCAGCATGCATTGCAGAGAGAAGGAGCAGAACAAGTTAATTTGTGCAGTGCCAAGAAACACTAATTCCTTGTAGCATTTGTTAATTTCCGTCATGGGAGCAGAGGCAGCTCCTCTGTGACTAACAGTTCCGAGCTCTGACAGGCCATCAGCTGTGCATGTGCATGTCCCTGTTTATATTTGTTCACTCATCACAGCTGCAGTGGGAACCAGCTTTGAGTTTGAAAGATAATGAATAATAAATAAATACAATGTTAAATACTCTACTACACCAGATGAATTTAGAGGTGCATTGTGTGTGCGTGCCTGTGTGTGTGTGATCCAAATAGCAATACTTTTCAAGTGATGCCTCTAATTAGGCAGAACAATTAAGTTGCTGTTGCCAATTAAGAACAGACAAAGAGAACTGACCAAAAATAAGCAGAAAAAGCTCATTGTTAAATCACAGAGACGCTCTGCTAGAATAAGACTAAGAAAGACAATTCTTAGTTAATCGTGACCACCAACAGCACAGTCATATTGCATAAGCTCACATGTACAATGGCTTTTCACTCTAAGCCACAAGCTGTTACTTAATGACTCTCCCTGTTTCTTGCCCAATTGGACCTTGCCCCATATCTCAAGTTCAATCTGCTGCAACTGATAGGAACAACACATCCTCATACCTAAACAAAGCAGTAGTAGTAGTCAAAACAACATATCAATATGATTGTTTGTATAATATGATTGTACTAGCAGCAAGGGGTACCAAACCTTTGTCGTCCACTCACCCTTTGATTAGGCTTAACAGAAAATTGTGTTTTGGGTTAGAATAACAGCATTACTTATGTAACTTAAGTGGAAAACTTGCATGCACATTACATATCCTAACACATTACATATCCTAAGTTGTATGTAACTGAACTACGTTTGGATGTTGAAATAACTTGCCATAGACCTTTGGTTATACACTGGACATTGTATGATTATCAATGACCTGCTTCCATTTGCATTGGACTGCGAAACTTCTCAGTCAGCCTGGTGTCTTCAGGACACCCTCTAACTCTAGAATTCCACTGGATGCATGTCCATTGCGGAACGGCTCCAGTATGGTTTTGCTCCGTCGTCCATCAACCCCCACCGGCTGCACTTTGAGTCCGGCACGGCGCAGCACTGCTGGACAGCTGGAATTCAGTTATAGGTATGTGTTCTAAACACATAAAAAAATACAAATGCTCCAAATACACCAGGACATCGTCTTGAGGACATCAAAGAATCAATGACCAAATGGCAAGACAGTTTATTGCAGGATATTGCACCAACCTATCTGATAAACTGTCACCAATTCGACATTGTCAGACATTGCCTGGAGTTCACAAAGACATGTGAACTACTGTCTCAGGACCTTGGATCGCAGGGTGCCGTGGTTTGTGTAGATGCTGATCTACATGCCTATCTGCTAACTTACACTGCAGTCCTCCTCATCCAAGGGAAAAGGAACGATCACTGGACAGTGTATTGATAATAATTCTCTGTGTCATGTTGTTGTGCTACTGGCATGCTGGTCCTACTAGTGATTGTCTGTCCTCATCGACAGATTAAAAATAACAGTCAACAACCAGGATGAAACTGGTTATTGCTGTGTTTTAAACTGGGGAACAGAACAGAAGTGAAAGCGAAACTTAGCTCCACACAGAAATGTCTGTTGTGTTCCCTCTGTAGTATTTATCCATGCTAAATAACATGCCCTGCAACTGACCCGTTCTACTCTGCTTATGATCTCCGGTCATGCCTCTGCCACAGTAAGTTAAACATGCCGGTCCTACAGTGATTGTCATCATCCACGGATGTGTTTTAAACTGGTGCACAATGCCAAACTAAGTGAATACACACTACACATTATACTGTAAAAATAACTAGCAATTGTTGGCCTCAGAAAAGTTTTTAAATTAATCTGACTCAGAAATAAAGCTTTGCCATTTGCAACTAATAAAAACTTGTCTGTCTAGCGAACTTCTCCCTATAAGTATTTTCTTATCAGTATAACAATGATGCGTATTTAGTTTAGAGTCAGCTCTACAACTTTTGAGAACTCAGCAGCTTGAGCACAAGTGAAAGGAAGGAATCACCCTGTCTGCAGCCATTTTAGATTCATATTGTCCGATTGCTATTGAAAAATGAATTGCAGTGTTTTAATTTTGGAATTAACAATTCCAATACTTACCATTGCTCAAAAACAACCCGAAACACAGAGAGCACATACAATAAAGCACCTTAGGTATATAGAATATACTTACTTTCACCATACAATGCATAGACAATCAGCTGCATTGTGAATGTTATCACATTCTTGCCTATGTACCGCTTGTGTTACTGGAAGATTCCACACCTAAAAACTCAGACTGTACAGAACTTTCAGATTTGCATGATGTAAACAACAAACACGTGACACTTAAGGAGTTCACTATACTACCCCATACTGGCCCACACTGCCCCTACCTTTCATATCATGAGGATGTGCGCAACCATCACAATCAAAAACAGACACAGCCATCATGTGCATGCAAATGCATAGTTAAAAGCGAGTATATCTACAGCCACATTATTAGCTTGGGTTACCCACCCCTTAACAACCAATGTCTGCACTGATCATACAGAAATTAGCAGTAGTTAGCTAGCAACATCAGCATCATTTTCAGTTGTCTTGCTAATTTGTCTGGTTACACTGTAAGCACCAAATCAGTGAAGAGAAGCATAAACTGTCATTTAACAGGGGCCCTATCACGCAGAGAGTTGTAGTTTCAGGCAACATCAAAAACAGCGTGATGCACCTGTGGAGCCTAACCGCATGTGCAACCAAGCAGTCATATGTAATAAATAAATAAATGCAGTGCAACTCCGCACCTTGTTCTGAAAAGGCTTAAATATTTCAGCTTCTTAAAACCACTAAAGGCGCAAGAGAGGAGCACATGCCAGCTGTGCCGTACCATAGGAGAACGACTGTTTTGCTGGCAACGTGTTTCTAGCACCAAGAGTCTATGCACCCAAGTGCTAAAGGACGGCCAATTCTCACACATCGACTGTGAGACTAACGTAATTGACACTTTTCACCGACTTGTACTCCATACATTCCATTTTCTCACACAGTAAAAACAAAAAAGGGCCTGTATTTAAAAACTTGTAGCAATTTACATGAAGTTATCGCTTTCTTATTGGTCATATGTGAGTGGATTGTAATGTGAGAAAATGAGACCTTCCCTTTCTCTCCCAATTGCCTACACAAGCCTGTGAACGATAGTCTAATGCTGCCGCCCTGTGGATTTCTATGTGAAGGACTGGGATCAGATTTTTGACGACAAGGATGTGAATTTATGCATGTTCTAATCTCTTAGATTAGAGACTCGAGATTAGAGTCATTTTTTATTTTGTTTTGCACTGCTTTTGACTTTTATTTTGGATTTAACGACCTTTGTTGTCCTTTGTGGACTTCCCTTATACCTTCTGGTGCTGACACTACCCAACAGCCTTCCTAAAGCCTCGATCACAGACTTTGTTTTGAGTAGCTAGCCAGGCTAGTTTGGCTACGCTAGGTTTGTTTTTAGCCCGCAGCTAGCAGCTAACCAACATCATGGCTGTGTGTGGACATTGCCTGCCAGCTTACTCATTATTGCAGGACAACTGCCAGCTGACACAGGACCTGAAGGACAAGGATAAGCTCATCATGGGGTTTTTTAATCGTTGCTGCCACGCAAGCCAAACACATTTCTTTGGGGAGAACCTCCTGCTGTGAAAACAGAGGCGTCAGTCTGTCCACCGAGCACTCAGTCGCTGCCCCACACAACCACGCAACTCTTTCCTGGTCTGGCTCTATCACCACCAGAGGGGAGCCGATCACATCCTGGCTCTGGGTGATGAAATGTGTGCAAATGACTCCCTCGGTCTACCAGCATCTTTCTTTTGCTGAGCAACAAATTCCGTGCTCTGGAGAGTGAGCCCGCCGCTTTCTGCTGTGAGCACCGCTGAGGGGCCAGCTCAACTCCGAAAGCCAGACCGCTGCCAGACGGACATAATGGGTCTGTACTGCTGCCACAAACTCAGACCATCCGCCTGGCTCACTGGCTGCAGCTGCCCTCTGGAAGGCATCAGTGGCCGCCCTCCCTGGCTGCCTGCTGTCTGCCTCCACCTCAATGCAGCACCAGCCTGCAGTGCTTGTTGTTGGCACCTCTATGGTACGACATGGGGCAGTATGCACTGGCCGCACCTTCTGCTATCGAGCTGCTTGCTTAAAGGACATTACATCCACTGCCCCGCAGCTGATCCACTATCATGACCTCTACGGAATTAACGATTTAAAAAATCAGTCATCTGATGTTCTTAAAAAGGCTTTGTGCAGCTTGTGGACAGTGTGCTGGACACCGGGAGGCAGTGCATCATCTCCGGCCCACTGCATCCACCTCATTTGTTGATGTGAAGTTCAGTCGTCTCCATCAGCTTCACATTTGGTTTCAACCTCTGTAGGAACAGAGATCCCAATTGTGGATAACTTCAAATCCTTCCTGAACTGACCTGAACTTATCAAACCAGACCGTCTCAACCCAAATCACTTAGGATCACGGATTTTATCAATGAACATTGAGCTGGCTCTTCACTCCTGCAGAGTTTTCACAGCATGATGCCCTGAATGCCCTGCCTCTTGTCACCCTGCCTCTAATTCAGGTACTGTCAATAGCTGTGTCTCAATTCAGGGGCTGCATCCTTCGAAGGGCGCATTTGAAGGCCAATTACGTCACAACGCCGCACGAAGGCTGTCCCAATTCGAAGGCTCCTTCAAATGCACCCCACAAATGCAGCCTTCTTTCCCCTCTTTTTGGAGGATGCACCACTACTATCCTTCGTGGCCTCCCATATCCCAAGATCCTTTGCGCGCCGCTGCTCAGTCCTGAAAAAGAAGAGGGAAAGAAAGAAAATGGCGACATCAAGTGGCGCAGACATGACATTCAAATGTAAGTATTGGGTTTACACTCATTTGAACATCCAACGCCAGATATGTTAAACTTCAAGGAACTATAAAACCTCCAAATTTTAACTTTCAGTTAAAATACATGACGCTGGTAATGCTATAGTAAATATAGTTGTTATTCACCAATGCAGCCCCTGAATTGAGACACAGCCAATATCCCTTTGTTATTTCTACTGTCACCCCCTACAGGAGATGATGGTGGTTCTTCTATAACCATCATCATCTCTTATCATAGACCAATGCCAGTGCGCTCAATTTCACAACCCTCTGCAGCTAACCATAACAATTTAATTCAAGTTCCTCTACATTCTGTGCAACTGTCTGCTCTCAGCTGCACACCCATTAATGTTGGTCATTTGAACATCAGATTGACAAAAAATAATTTTTATGTCTTTTAATAAGCTAGATTTTTATATTATCACAGAGACATGGTTATCTCAGGGAGATTTTAGTTCACTTATTGAAGCAAAAGTTTAATTGAAAATTTATAGATTTTAAATGCACCCCCATTTCACACGTTAGTAAGTTAGTTAGTTTTAGTTTAATTCCAGTTTTAATTTGAATAATCTACAGAGCTCCAAAGTCAAACAGTGTTTTTATCTAACAATTTCGAGAGTTTTTGTCTCATTTTATGTTGAAGTATGACAAGATTCCATTTTAGACAATTTTAACATATATGCCTGTTGCCCTTCTCAGTGTTTTGTCACAGATTTTATGGATATTATACATTCTCTTAACCTCTCTCAGGCTATTCAAATTCCCACACAGTCAAAAGGCCACACACTTAACTTGGTTTTATTTAAGGGTCTCAGTGAATCTAAACAAGAATTAAAAAGAGATTGTAGGACAAAGGAAAGAAAATTTGAGAAAACTGGTCTATATATATATATTGTATGAGTTCTGGAAAGACACATTAAAGAATTATCAAAAGGCAGTTAAAGAAGCAAGAGCATCCTTTTATTCCGACCTAATTTTACCAAAACATTCCCCCCAGAATTTTTAATTTTATTAAAAGTTATAGACTCTGTCACTGCCCCCTCCCTTGGTTTATTGATGCCACCCAAGAGAAATGTGAGACATTTCTAAAATTTTTTTACAAATAAGGTTAATGACACAAGGGAACAGATTGGGCCAAAGTCACAATCTGAAGCAATACGCACACACATTTCTGAAGTATGATGTGTTCAGAGTGTGAGAAAGCTGTGAAGGGGGGCCAGCCGAAAGAGTATATAAACCAGAGCAACAGAGAAGACAGGGTTCTTTCTCTTGCCCCTTCCTTGGATTAACACATGAGATGAAGTGAGCAGCCTATAATCTCAGAAAGGACTTCAAGAAATTTGCAGTTGAAATCAACAAAGAATTCAAGAGTGCAACAGATTAACCATTTTTTCCAACGATTACGATTCTAATTTGGATTTTAGAGTTCTTTTGTTCACTCTGCTGGCATCAAGTTCGGACTTTGAGGATATTTGGGGACCTCGGAAGGGGTTGTGAGTTACCGAAAAGACTTGGACTTTTAGCAGGAAGGGCAAGGCATATGGGCCGAAAGGCCTGACCTTCTCAATCTCTACTACATCTAAGTAATTTAACCAGCCTCAGCTCTTTTAGATTAATCTTTATTATATACTGAAGTGTGATTTTTTTTTTCTTGATGATGATTGATAGTAAATGAGATAAGTATGAGCTGTATGCTTTGCCATTGCTAAAACTTTGCAATACAGTTGACATAATGCAGTTCAAGTAGAAGTTGTGGACACTGATTTTATGTCCCTTTGATGGAAGTAAAAAATAAGGTGATAAGTGTGCAAAATTTCTGAACGGTTACTCAAACCAACTAAATTAAACAGACCCTTAGGGTTTACAAAAAGCCCCTAAAACTCATTCTAGCACCATACCAAGTGCTTAGACCTTTGAGAGGCCATTAACGGGCGTGGCTTGTGGCTGTATCTGACTCAAGGGCTATTCAGGTCAGGTGCAACACCAGAGGACGCAGGGTAGATGTTAGTGAGAAGCTAGGAGAGTCTCCTCGCTACCAGCTTAAGCAGTCCCTTGTAAAATCCATATTAAAGCAACACCTTGTAGGTTTAGGGACCTAACCCTCTATAACGGAGAGCTGGTCCAATGCCTCCTGAGCAGGGGTAAACTCGGGGTCTAACAACTGTTAGATTCTGTATCTAACAATCGTTTTCAGTTGGGCCCAGTATTTTGTTGATTATCAACAGCTCACTGTCAAAGGACATTTTCCATCTGTTTTTAAACATGCTATGGTCCAACCTCTTTTAAAGAAACCCAACCTTGATCCCACATCCTAGGCCAATTTCTAAACCTCCGTTTTTAACCAAAGTTTTAGAGAAAGTGGTTTCAACTCAGCTTTTAGCTTTTATGTGTCACAATAACATCTTTGAGAAGTTCCAGTCAGGTTTTAGAGCATTACACAGTATAGAAATCACCTCCTCAAGGTAACAAATGACCTCTTTTTAGCAGCTGACAGGAATGAGTGCAATTTTAATTATTTTAGATTTAAGTGCTGGTTTTGATTAAGTAGATCATGCCATTTTAATTAACTGTGTTGATGGATGGGCATCAAAGGCTCTGCACTTAGTTGGCTTTAAAATTACAGTAAAACCCCTTTGCGACTTGTTGCGCATGTCGGTGATCAGTCAACTGTACATGTACCTTTTGAATGTATTGACTCTACTGTCATTTTGTAGCTTTCTTTACAGCCCACAATCGGTAACTCTACAGCTTAATAATAGGAATTACAGATGCAATATAGCATTTACAGTTCTTCATTTTGCTAACAATCTGACAGCAAACTGGGCAGAGGCATATAGTATTACCCACAGCTGTGCCAATGAAAACAATACAACAAGCACTTATCCTCCTGGCACAACTTGCATTTCACCGTGAAGTTGTTGTAGTTCTTGTCCTTTTCACCCAAAAATGCAAAAAATCAGAATATTGCCATGAAGTTAATGCTGCCCTCTCTGCCATCTCGCTACATTGAATTAGCTAGCTATGCATGCACACTGACACAACTGTAGGTTTATCTTCTGCTGGCATGCAGTCACCTGCTGTGCAGCAGGAGAGAAACAGAAACAATGCAAATGCTTCAGGGATTTTATTTTATTTTTGTGGCAACAAAGGAGAGGAAATTACAGCAATTTTTTTTCAAGTGAATTACTTTTATGAAAAAGTAAGTAAAAAACAGATTATTTGAATTGCATTACAACAAAAATGTAATCTGAGTACTCTAAGAGATTATTTTGTAATGCGTTACGCTTTGGAATCAATCAAAAGTCCCACCTCCAACTTGTCCAGAATGCAACAGCTAGGCTTCTTACTGGTTTTGACAGGCGATACATCACTCCTATCCTAGCTTCTCTTCACTGGCTCCCTGTACATTTTGGAATTGATTTTAGGACTTTGCTGATTACTTTTAAAGCTCCCCTGGGTCTTACCCCAAGTTACGTAGTAGAAATGCTGACCCCATATGAACCTATTCACAGCCTTTGATCCTCGGGTGGGGCCCTCCTGGTCGTTCCAAAGTCAAGGGTCAAAACTAAAGGTAGATAGAAAGAAAGAGATAAGGCTAACATAATGACTAACTTCTTTTAAATATAATAATAATAATAATAACTTTATTTATATAGCACCTTTAAAAACAGGGTTTACAAAGTGCTTTGACAAACAAAGCAGAAGCAGGATACTCAGGAACAATTAAAAAAGTCATGCTAGACAGAAACAGACGATGTTAAGAGGATGATAAGCAAACGAATAGGATAGAGTAAGAAGAAATAAGAGCAATAAAAAGATTTCATATAAGAACAATGGAAACAGATACGAAATGCTAGATCAGTAAGTAATTACATAAATAGAGTAAAATACAGAAAAAACTGGGAAGATAAAAATAAATGAATAAATAAACAAATGATAAATTAAAACTTAAAAATTAAAAAGTAAAAAAAAAAAGTAAAAAGAAGACGACATCACAAAAAGGCAAGTCTATAAAAGTGGTTTTTAAGAAGTGATTTAAAAGGAGTTACTGATTCTGCAAGCCTTATCTCCTCAGGTAGGTCATTCCAAAGTCGAGGGGCTGTGACAGAAAAAGCTTGGTCGCCTTTAGATTTAAGCCTCGACTTTGGAACCGCCAGGAGGCGGCATATTTCTGTTATATAGCTTGGAGCCAGACCAAGGCGAGCTTTAAAAGTGATCAGTAAAATCTTAAAGCAACACTAGGTAGTTTTTCGACCTTAAAATAATGTTTCTAAACTTAGTTAAGTGGTAGAATAACGGTTAATAGGATGAACGGTGACACCTCTGCAGCCTGAGTGGGGTCGCGCCGGCAGAAACCGCACTGTATAACTTCCCAGAGCGGGAAGGTACATACCTGACGTAAAGAAGTGCGACCTGCTTTACGACACGTTTATTCATCGGTGGATTTAGCCAGCAGCTACTTGGATTTTTTGTAAACCAACGCCATGGCCAAGCCAGCTAAAAAAGCCAAGAAGGTATTGTCTGAGGAGGCGAAGAAAAGAAAAAGAGAAAGTGATATAACATGAGCCGGACACGGATAAATATTGGACCAGCTTACACTCGGTGGAGCGAGCTGAGAGAAGAAATGGGTTTCAAGACTGATGGCGACGTAGTCTAGATGCTACTGGATTTGTAAGTCATATATTACATATATACATATTTATTATCTTACCAACTTTTACTTTGAGTTGATTTGTTGTTATGTGGTGTTCATTGGGGCACTATTTGTCCACAGTTTACAACTATGAACTATGAACGTCTTGTCTTGAAAAGTTGCAGATTCCTTAGTTTATGCAGATAATCAACGTAATTGTTAAACAGTGTGATCGGGAGGTAATGTTAGGCTATTGTTGTTATCAGTAACGTTAGCATGCTACTTAGCTACTGTTGTCATACCGAGTTGGTTGTAGTTATTACACCAAACACGTCAGCTTGCACGTTTTCATGTAGTGACTGTAAATGATGACTAACTTACTAAAACACTATGAACGTCTTGTCTTGAAAAGTTGCAGATTCCTTAGTTCATGCAGATAATCAATGTAATTGTTGAACAGTGTGATCGGGGGGTAACGTTAGCATGCTACTTACTGTTGTCATACCGAGTTGGTTGTAATTATTACGCCGAACACAATGTCACAACTTGCGATTGTATTTAGTAACTCCCGAAAACATAATTATATTTTCAGACGTTACTAAACACATTCACGCCCAAGTGTCGTGTTTTGGAAGTAACTTAGTCGGTGCATTCACTATAACCAACTCGTATGAGAATAACACAGACAGGTGGACAGACACTTCTCCACGTATAACTGCAGTATTTTTTTTTTCATATAAGTTGCCAAAGACACTACCAGTTACTACGCTACTGTTGTTTGGTCCTGTAACGTTGTTTTGTGGGACATTTCTCTTTATTTTGTTGCGTGAAGGACATGTTTAGTTATCAGACAGTGAACACCATCAGACCGACACGCCCCCGCTCCGCGCCGCTGGCTTATCCATTCACACTGGTTCGGTTCGCCAATGCTGTGCCCCTGATACTACCTCTGATACTACCTCTAATACTACCTCTGGCGGCGCATCAGAGGCGCAGCGAAATTTTACCCCTCGCCACATCTGAGACTCACACTCAAAGGACAGTGTGAATGGGGGCTTGAGGTGAACCGTCCTGCGAGGTGGTGTGAGGACAACAACCTGGTCCTTAACACCTCCGATTACTGACTTCGGGAGAACTAAAGGAAGAGACCTCTTCCCCCTCCACATACATGGTAATGAGGTGGAATGTGTCGACAACCTCAAGTGCCTTGGAGTCACCGTGTCGAGGCAGCTGACATTGACCTCTAACACCTCACAGCTTGTCAAAAAAGCCCAACAGAGACTGTTTTTCCTCAGGAAGCTGAAACAGGCCCAGCTCCCACAGAAACTGTTGGTCAACTTTTACAGGAGTACCATTGAGAACGTCCTGACCAACTGCGCAACGGTGTGGTATGCCATCTGCACGGCTGCCGAACGCAAAGACCTGCACCGTGTGGTTAAAGCGGCCCAGCGTGGGATGGAGCTCCCTACACTGGACACTGTTTATGCTGCCTTCAGGCAGACGGTTCAGGACAATAAAATCCACCACCAACAGACTGAGAAACAGCTTCTACCCCAGAGCTGTGACCTCCATCCACCCCCCATAATGAACAATCCCACCCACAGAAACTGCAGCAGTGGGTGACATACTTGCACCACCACTGTTTTGCACAATTACACTGTTAAAGCTGCTGCCTCTGTCGTTACTGTATACAGTATATACTTATACATTTTTATTCTGTTTTTCTCTTTTTTTTACTGTATATATGCGTATTTCTTACATATTTTATTTGGTATACTTTCCTTTTCTTACTTTGCACTATTTGTTTCTACTGACCTGAACAGAAAGCCATTCACAATTTCATTCTACATGTGTATAGTGACAATAAAGGCATATTCTATTCTATTCTATTCTATTCTATTCCTTCGTAATACTATCACAATGTAGTGTCCAACTTTACATTTTCACTAAACAATGTTAATTGGCCTGCAAGCTGTAGCCACCCATTTAGCTATCACTGAAAGTTTGTCTCATGTAGAGTTGTCCGGATGTCTCCATTGCAAACTGTCCACCTTGGTCTGCCTTTGGAGGGGGGAGGAGGGCTCTCTGCATCAGCTGTGTGCTTGGCCAGCAAGTGGTATTGAAGACTTGGCATACTCCGGTGGTAACTCAGTTCAAATCGACAGTAAATGCAAATATTTTTGTTCTTGTCTAGAGAACCATCTGGCAGGGCTTTGAAGCTGAACCTGCCATCAAAAGACCCTTTTCTTTATCCATTTCTGCTCAAGCAGGTTTGTTTCTGCTCACCATCCACAACGTTACTGCTGCATCGTTTCCTGATTTCCCAAACTAGGGGCGGGCCGAGGGGCATAACATGTGTGCGTTAATCACGTGTCAAAAAAATTCACAGCGTATGAGGAATTTGCGTTAACAGGTTATTATAACTTTGACAGCCCTAATTGTAATTTATTCTAATGTGTGCTGAAGAGAGAGATGTGACCTCAGAGTAAAAAGATGCTTAGGTTGTTTGTGTAATTATTTTGCAGTTTATAAAGCATGCAGCTAAATTTCATTCAATTTTGTTCTGTGTTGATTTCTGCTCTATTGCTAAGGTATTTACTGCCCAAGGGCACAACTTTTCATCAGTATTTTAGCTGAGGAGGTGAAATGCCTGTTTATCAATCATGTCTGAGTTGTCTTAAAACTATGTATAAATTACAAGGTCCGACATGATACCATGGGATGCCATATAAATAGCATGCCACTTTTAAGAATATTTTGCTTGTCATGCCAAGCATTTTTAGCTTTCCCTGTGTCATTTCAATCTAGGGCATGTTTTGTTATATTTACAGAAAGTATCTTAACAGCTTGGCAGCAAAAATAAAATGTTCTGAGAAGTAAGAGAAACAAATCCAGTTTTAACACCCTTTGGTCAGTCTTCCATATAAGTGTATATATGTCTGCTGGAGAATCAACGTGCCCATTTGTGATCTGTACATGTCTATCATTTGTACAAATCAGTGCATTAATGACAGCCTGGAGATATGTAATAGCTCCTTTAGTACAACCTCAACATCTCAGTTATCTCTGAACCTAAAAGTCCTTATAGGTTTCTTTTTTAAAGCACAATGGCTTCTACCTGGATTCCTGCACCTTTATGGATGCGTTTTTGAAAACTGGGTTTTAAAACTAAAAGTATCTCCATCCAGATAAGTGTTTTAGCACCGTTTTTAGCCCAGTCTAATCATTAGTCATGGCAGATTTCTTTGTTTCTCTTCCAGATAAGGATATACGATGGGGGTGTGATAACTGATAAGACCCAATCAAAAAGCGAAGAGTATGTCTGTGTCATCATTTCCCCAAAAATCCTTCTGTCTACCCATCTAGACATAAACACTGAAAATGAACCTTTTGGAAACTGCTTCTGGATGAAGATACTCAGAAACTCCATTTTCAGTGACCTAAATGCTGTTCGTATGTTTACAAAAGGCCAAAATGCATAGAAAAAGCTACATTTTAAGAAATACATGTGGACAGGGCCTTATTGTTTTATGTGTTATCTGGCAAGAGGATTGGCAGCTGTTATACACCCTAATGAAGATTGTGAAGGAACAAGTAGTCTGGAAAGAGGTATGAATAACAACTCCAGTGGCAAAAAGATCATTTCTACAAGACAAAGAAACTGGGTTCAGGCACCCAAGATGCTGTTTAAACCTGGCTGTACTAAAAGACCCCTGTAAGGCATTGTAAAGTCGGCCTAGGTGCCAACTATTACAAGTGGCCAGATGCTGTACTACCTGTGGCTCAGAAAATATTTTTCCCACAGAGAATCACATTAAAAGAGACATATTTTAAACCACTGACAGGAGACCTTGAATGGTACATAATGGCAGCTATAATTGTTGTTAAAGTTGTGTTGAAACTTGACGATGTGTGGTGTTTCCTCATAGGAAAAGGAGTACTTAATATGCTGTGTTAACACAAATTTACCAGCAGCAAATAATGCACACCTGAACACCCACACATATTATTTTCTATGTAAGCCTGTACACTAGTAGCATTAAGACATGCATCATTGCATGTTGACCTCTGCCAGCACACATCATTCAGAGAAGCAGAAATTTTGTCCACAAAACATACTGTATGTTTTTAAATGTATTGTATGTCCAGTTTGTGCTGCAGGCTTCAACCGGCCTGGCATTTCGTGGTTTTGCTTGTAGGGCTGGCATCTAAAAGTCAATGTGTCATCAGTTGAGAAGACCGCCAGTCGTCTCTGCCCTTCTGTTTTTAGCAGCATCATTATATGCAGAGCAATGCAGGAGGGTTAATCTTGTCTCAAAAGGACAAAAGCACAAAATTAACTGTGATAGAAATAGATAAAGAATTGATGTAAACAGCAGGCAGTGCAATTGCCACAACACAAAGCAGGATAGTACGACTGACATATGTTGATTAAAATGCATATCTCAGAGTAACAATGATGACATCACCCTCTAGCATACAGGTGGATGCTCGGCAGGAAATTAGGCTTTTGAGAAGCTATATGAACAACCTCTGCAGTCAGTTACAGTATTGCTTTCAGGTGAATGGTGCAACAACATGCAACAGCAGATTAAGCAGCTCACTGATGGCTTTGTCATAGTTTGAGTTTGTGGTTTTGTTATATCCTGTTTTATTTTGAAGTTCTGATGTGTCATGTTTTGCTTTTCATTCCCTCTTTTGTGTGATTTCCCGCCCTTTTTTCTGTGTTCATCTTTGTCCTATTGGTCATTATGCCCATGTGTTTATAGTCTGTGTGCTCCCTGCTGTCTTTGTCAGTTTGTGTGTTCGGCTTCCCTGTGTCTGTTCCTGTGTCTCCCCATGGTATGTTTCTGGCTTTTTGTTCCTGATTGCTCAAGTCATTACTTTGCTTGTACTTTGTTTAGCTTTTGTGTTTGGTTTTTGTATTTTGGTATTTTTGTATTTTGTATTTCATGGTTTTGGATTACGTTATTTAAATTTAATTCATGTATTAATTTGTAATTGAAAGCTCACCTTCTTTTTCAGTCCTTGTCTACTCGTGTCTTGTGTTTGGGTCCCATTCTGTGCATCCCAACAGTACGAACTGACCTAAAATGTGGCCCCAGCAAACACCAGTGCTCAACTGGATGTTATGAGGAGTACTATGAACAATCTGTCTTTTTGTTCATAGAATAGTGCGGACATTTCGGAGAAGCTAACAGCCATTGCCATTTTTGAAATGAAAATTAACTATAAGCCCTGGTTGTTGGAAGCTCCAGGCATGGCTGAACTTTTATCCAGATTGGCTATTCTTAGAGAGAGTGTGCTGGCCATGCTAAACTCCAGTGGCTCCCACTATTTAATTTAATAGGTCTGTTTGATACACCCATTAGACTCAGCCACAAACACTACAATGGGTAAGTCTAAAGAGCTCAGCATTGATCTGAAAGAGCTCATTATTGATTTGAACAAGTCAGGAAAGTCACTTGGAGCCGTTTCAAAGCAGTTACAGGTCCCAAGATCAACCGTACAAACAACTGTTTGTAAATATAAAGTGCATGACACAGTTGAGTCACTGCCACAATCAGGAAGAAAACACAAACTGTCACCTGCTGCTGAGAGAAAACTAGCCAGGATGGTCAAGAGTCAACCAAAAACCACCAAAAAGCAAGTCAGGAATGAATTAGAAGCTGCTGGAAGACACGAGTCCACAGTCAAGCATGTTTCGCATTGCCATGGGCTGAGATGCTGCCATGCAACAAAGAAGCCCTTACTTCAGAAATGGCACCTTAAAGATCAACAGAAGTTTGCTGCTGATCACATGGACAAAGACAAAACCTTCTGGAAGAAAACTCTGTGGTCGGATTAGGGGTGGGTGATACGGGCAAAAAATAATATCTCGATATTTTTGGGGATTTTGGTGATAGCGATAATCAGTCGATATCCTTTAAAATGTGATTGGATCACCACGCGCTGCTAAACTGTTGCAAGGAGGATGCTAGCGAGAGGTCATGTGATCACATCATGTGATCACGTAGGCCCACTAGTCGTGTGACTGAGGCCCCGTCCACATGGACGAAAACGATCTTTTTTTCCTCCGTCTTCCTCGGCATCGTTTCAAGAATATTTGCATCCAGACTGATCCATTGAAAACGACTAAAAGCGCTGTAGTTCATATTCCAGGCCTATAGGTGGCGCTTGAAATTCACCAAAAACAGAGAAGAAGAGACGGAGCATGCGCAAAAAGCTTGCACGCCGTAAACAAACAGTAGACGGAGAAACCGAATACAACAAGAAGAAGACGAAAATGGCTAGTGCAAGGAAACCAGAATCGTTTGTGTGGACCGATAATGAGGTCGAACTGCTGCTGCGACTCACACTCGACTACAAGGCGAGTAAGCTGCAAGAAACACGAACACAAGCATGTAGTCCGCCATTGTTGTTGTTGTTGTTATGAGACGTCGCGGGGTTCAGAGGTCAAAGGCAAGAGGTTGAGGGGTGGGGCGAATCCTGCCATGCTGTAGAGAGCGTTGCTGCACCGTGTATTAAGTGTGTGACTATGTAACTATGTGAGGAGTTTCCGCGTGCATTTCAATATTTTTGGCGAAGTAATTTAAATACTCGATAATGGAAATTTGCACATCTTCAAAACAACAATGACGATATTATCGCAAACGATATATATTGCCCACCCCTAGGTCAGATGAAACAAAAATGTTGTTGTTTGGCCTCAGTGACCAGCAATATGTTTGGAGGCGAGAAGGTGAGCACTTTAACTCCAAGAGCACAATACCTACTGTCAAGTATGGTGGTGGTAGTATTAGGCTGTGGAGCTGTTTTTGCTGCCAGTGGATCTGGTAGGTTCGTGGATAACTGGTCCTCTTTCTCGGGCCATCCCCACCTGCTGAGAGCGGACAACCTTTAACCTACTGGGGTCGGTGCTGCTATTTTATCTTGCAAAATAGAAAGGCGTTTGAAGCAGGTTTGACACTAAGGATGTAGCACTTGTACAGTCAGTAGGCGATATGAGGGGGGATGCCGTCCCCCTTGTTAGCAAAATTACCAAAAAGCATCCCCCTTGTTAACCTGCCATCACTCTCCATCCCCTAGTAGCAGAAAGTGTGTTACAAATCACAAGCGGCCGTGATCGACGGCTCACAGTGGAGTCAAGCCTTGCACAGTTTGCGTTCCGGCTGCCTGGTCGATTTTTGACGGAAGCCGCAACAAACTGCACAGAGCAGATCGCGCCGGCAGGAAGTCAGAGACACAGGAACGACATAGAGCATCCGGACAATTTTCAAAATAAAACACCCTGTGCAGACTCCTGATTGTATAAAAACAAAAAATGACCAGATCAACAAAATCTGAGCAAGTCAACAAAATCGGGCAGACAAAAGGCTCGGCTTCTGAAACGTTCCCACTGGGTTCTCTTTATACATTCATGGTATGATGCCGTGCGGAAGGCTGAACAAAACCTGTAGCAGACGCGACGTCATAGAGCAGCTTCCAGTGGATTCCCAGCGTCTCTCCTGTAGAGGAGCACAACAAGTTTGCTTGTTCTAAAACTAAAATGTGACTTTTTGTAAGTGTTTTTAGTGTGTCTGTTCAGAACATGGTGGCCTATGTTATGTTGGTAATTGTCATTTTTGTGCTGGTTTATAGTTTAGCCCAAGAATGTTTTTCTGCATTATAGCTTTTAAATATAAAACTGCAGCTCCAATAAGCTTAAAACCCTCAATTTGGCTTCATTAATATTAGATCATTGTCCACTGAAGTAAGTAAGTAAAAGTAAGTTACACTAACCCTAACCCACAATTTATATAGCACTTTTCTAAACACAAGTTACAAAGTGCTTTATAAGAACAATAATATATATTAAAATCAAATCACAAAGTCATACAATACAAAGCATAGTTATGCAGTACAAAACATATCAGTCAAGCAATGCAAAACCTAGTCAAGTGCATGTAAAAACATTAAACATACAAAGACAACACCACTCTACACCCACACAGATGAAGCCTAACAATCATGGGAAGGCCAAACTATTAAAATGTTTTTAACAGATTTTTAAAACAGTATACATTTGATCTGATGGTAGGAGGAAGACTGTTCCAGAGTCTAGGTGCCATGACCGCAAAAGAGCAGTCACCTTTAGTTTTGAGATTGGCATGTGGAATTACCAAGAGGTTCTGAATGGATGACCTGAGAGGCCGGTCAGTGATGTATGGGGTCAGAAGTTCAGAGATGTAAGCAGGGGCTAGGCCGTTTAGTGCCTTGTAAGCAATTAAAAGAATCTTGAAATAATTCTAAACTTAACTGGCTACCAGTGCAGAGAGGCTAAGATTGGTGTGATATGGGATTGTCTACTAGTTCTAGTTAACAGCCTTGCTGCTGCATTTTGTACAAGCTGAAGTCGAGCTAGGGCAGTTTGATTAAAGCAGGTAAAAAGTGAATTACAGAAATCGAGATGAGAGAAGATGAATGTGTGAATGATACGCTCTAAGACTGAAGTGGAAAGTATCGATCTGATTTTAGAAATGTTTCTTAAGTGAAAGAAACAGGATTTAACCAGTCTATTGATGTGATGGTCGAATTTCAGGAGAAGATCAAATATGAAGCCAAGATTTCTGGGGTGTGGTTTGACCGAGGGGGCAAGTGGACCAATATGCTGAAGGATATTATTTCAGGAATTATTGGGACTGATGATAAGAATCTCGGTTTTGTCAGACTGACATGAAAGTCAATTTGGCATCTCTGGCCTGGCTCTAGCTTGGCTAAACTCATACCAGTGGAAAGAACACAATGCGTTTCTTATAATAATACTACTTCAATATTTACTGATGTGAAGTATGGAGTACGATACTCAGCTGTATGTGCCCATAAAAACTGACGATAAATCTCAAATTACAATAATAAGACCTGATTGTCTGCGGTGAAAAAATGGATGTCAGAAAACTTCCTGCTCCTAAATTTGGATAAATATGAGATGTGGTCATTGGCCCCGCTCAACAGAGACACTATTTTGATCAGGTGACAGTAACTTTTGACAACTGTGTTATTTCAAGAAGTTCAACTGTCAAGAATCTTAGTGTTAGATTTGAATCTACCCTCTCTTTCAATCAGCACGTCAAAGAAATTACCAAGATCTCATTTTACCACCTAATCTAGACTGGATTACTGCAATGCCTTATTTTCGGGTCTGCTGCGTGAGAACAATAAAAGTCAATCAAATGGTTCAGAAGGCTGCAGCTAGAGTCTTAACTTGTACAAGAAAATTTGATCATATTACACCAATCTTAGCCTCACTGTATTGGCTCCCAATTCATGTATGATCAGACTTTAAGGTGCTGCTGATGACATACAAAACTGTGAACAGCCTTGCCCCATTGTACCTGTCCGACCTCATTAAACCATATGCATTACGCTCTCAAAATTCAGGGCTCCTGACAGTTTCCAGAGTTAAAAAGAAGTCAGCTGGCTGCAGGGCTTTTTCTTATCATGCCCCTTTCCTCTGGAATAACCTCCCTGCTGACATCAGACAATCTGGCTCTATTGACGCCTTTAAATCTAAACTCAAACTTACTTCTTTGACTTCGATTGCTAGCTTCTAGTACCTTCTTCAGAGGGTCGGTCTCAGTCTCAATGAGTCTCTTACCTGTAGTATTAGACTTCATGTTGCCCTATCAACAAGTAAACAATCTGTTTATTTCTGATAAATATTGCATTAAACTGTTGTTTCTTGTTTTCTGTTCCCTCAAGCTGCAAGTTGTGTCACTCTGTCACTGTCCTATTTCTGTCTAGCTTTCTCCTGCTCCTCCTCTGTTTCTTTCAGGCTCCTTTCTGCTGGACCATGCCCCCCCTGGTAACATCTCTCAGTCCTGGCTCCCGCTGCCTCACATATTGATGGATCTGGATTGACATACCCTGGGCTCCGATGGCTCATTGCTCTCTTCTGTTTTACTATCTCCTACTACTTCTATAAAAGTTGATGCCTTTTCATTCCAATGTTTTCTTTTTTATTGCTAACTATCTTGTGTGGCCTGTCCTCTTCCAGGTCACCACGGTAGAGTGGAGGTTGTGTGATCTGGGCACCGCTTTATGATGCCTCAGCCTGCTCAGGTGTCCTCCTGGATCCACACTCTTCACATATATTTTATATAATTTCCTTGTATCAGATATTCTGTCAATGAACTTTGTAAACTGTGATTTTGTTGTTCTGTTCTATACATGCGACATCCATTGCATGTCTGTCTGTCCTGGGGGAGGGATCCCTCCTCTGTGGGTCTGTGGGATTACTTGAACCGAGGGTCTAAGGACAGAGGATGTCGCTCGCTTTACAGATTGTAAAGCCCACTGAGGCCATGTGATTGTGATTTTGGGCTATATAAATAAAATTGATTTGATTGTGAATATCAGAGACTTTGTATACTTGGTATCTGATCAAAACCTAATTTTGTAGTATTGCCCACCCCTGGGCTTACTGCATTTAGCCTAAAATGGTTTGCCCACACAACATTGTTCCAGTGGTTATGGGGTCATGCTTGTCAAAAAATGTTAACACACTCAGCTCTAACAGAGCTCTCTTACCTTCAACGTAACACCAGCAGGTATGGGGTTTATGAAAAAACAAAATTGCGGACCTTCACAAGGGTGGCTCTCAAGCCATGCGTTCAGATACTCATGGTAAGCCAAAATATCAGATGAGCCCCCACTTTACGTAATCCGAATGACTTGATGAACCCCATGTTTCTGACTTAAGGCAGCTCTGTGTAGAGGTTGTCTTATTTCACAGTTTTTTTTCTATTGTTGACAAAGACACGAGCAAAAATAAACAGACATTAAAGACATTGGAGTAGGCACTTTAGCTTTGAACAGCACTTAAACACAAGGTTTAATTCATTAGTTTTCAAATGCACTGTATGACATGTAGCCTATCATACATGTATTCCTGTCTGGATATGAGAAGTGCAAAGATGGAACTGTTTTTTTTGTTTTTTATTTATTTTTTACAGTCCTCTCTGTGAAAGGCAGAGCTCATTATGGTCTCATTCAGAAATATAACAGGGACACACATGACTTTAATTCACTTTTGATGATATCAGTGTAATCACTCACTGACTGTGTGCCGTTCTGTATTTTATAGTAAGACCATCACAGACGTGTGTGTGTTTATCTGATTATTTGAAGTTGAATTGTACTGTGATGCTGTTGAAATTAATTTTCATACAGGAAGTGCACTGCCAGACAAACGGTACAAGATGTGTCTTGATGATATCATTGTACATGGCAGACACAAACATTTAGATAACACTCCCATATTACATTTGACTGTTTAATTTAAACTAGCTCATATTAAGTTATTCTTATCATCGAAGGCTTCATATCAGAGTTGTCTGTTTCCATGGAGTTCTACAGCATTATTTTCCAGACTAGCGCACACAATTTTAATCTTGGTTATGCATACACTGAGTATATGACTGCACAGACCAGACAGTCCAAGCATATACATAATTTTGCATCAGATGTAGTCTTCTCCTCATCTCTAGTGGCTTCTCTGTCACTGTGGATATGATGTCCCCGCCTCTTTTGGTTACTGGGCAGGCTATTGTCTATTTTTTCTGTTGCAGGTGCCAATGGGCGTGGTTGCTGCTCATCGGGAACACCTGGGCCCAGTGTTCCCGATGCTATTTGAGCACACCTCACTCTACTTTTGATGAGAGACAGACACGGAGGGATACTCTGCTCCAGAGCGCACCAACCTTTTCCTTGCTTCTTCCCCTTTTTACCACACGACACTTCACTTCTGTATTCTCCACTCGTGCATACATGTTACCACTGCTGACTGATTGACTACTGAGCCAATTATTGTATTGAGTTTTAGATATGCTCTCATTTTATATCACAAATGAATTGTTTACAGTGCGAACAGAATCCAATAAGTTAATTGTATCTTATCTTAGCTAAATCAGCTACTTGACAAATTTAGGCTATGGAATAACTACTGGCCTTTTACTCAAGAATATCAAAGGGTCGCATTTTCTGAAAGTACACTAATAAAACATAATAAGATGTAATTTTTGTTAAATTATATATATATTGTATCAAATCAGGCAAGAACTAGAAATAATACTATCTTTATTAGAAAATTTAAAAAAAACGGTTATACCCCAAGTAAACTAATAAGATGTATCAAGCCAAATTTTACCTCACTGTTAAGTCTTATGTCCAGGTTTTGTCTAATTTGACATAAATGAACTCTAAAATAAAGTAAATCAATCAATCTTTATTTGTAGAACGTCAATTCGCAACAAATGTCATGTCCCAACATTTCCCCCATGAGCAAGCACGGGGGAGAAAAGGCGAGAAAAAAATGCCTTTTAACAGGTAGATACCTCAAGCAGAACCGGATTCAATGGTGGGGATGGAGGGGGTTGGGGGGAGAAAGAGTGAGAAAGACAGAATAATAACAGCTTTAATAATTGAAATATGAATATTTTTCATACTCTAAGTATAATAATACCAACAATAATAACAGTGATGATGGTGATGATAGTAGGAGTGAAGCAGGACCACAGCTGCTGTAGAGGACCAACCAACCACAATCCATGGGAACCTGCGAGATGAGAGAAGAGCTGTTTTTATAAAAGTTTTTAATTGTATTTTTTGAGGGAAAAACGGTAAGGTGGGAACATGTTTGTTCAGAACACAGAGAAGTCTCTTCGTTTGAAATTCATGAAGCTGGGGGCCTGCGTCTTTCTTTTTATTCAAACTTGCACGAGACATAAATATTTTCTTTGCATTTGGTCTGAATGCAACATAGTAAGTCTTTGTTATTGTGTTAATAAAGTTCACTGAAATTCAAACAGGGTTGTTTACAATGCACAGAAGAGTAGCGTGGTCAGCTCTATCGGAAAGGTAGACAGGTGGGATTTAATGCCAAACGTGTAGATTGATGCCATGTGCTGAATGAGATGATAACGACTCACAGACGAGCCACAAGTGTAAAGCTGCAGAGACTAATTAAGTCCAATACTTTGGTGGATGCAGAGTTTACCTAGGAGCTAATGCTACTGTGTGTTGATAGTATGTTCTAATGTTACCAGCTAGTTTAAAGCTCACAGACTTGGTATGAGAAGTAGCTTGTGGATAAATTGAAGAAGACTAAGAGAACTATTAATATATACAGTGGACCAGGAAACACTCTTTGGACCTGCTGGACGAGTAGAAGTCTCCCACTCAGCTATCTCTTTGTCTGGACTGTTGCTGCCAGCAACCTCACTGACTGACATCGCCCTGCTCTTCACCCTTCACCATCCTTCGCCCATGCTGCAGATAAGAACTGAGGGATTTGTGAGTAAAAACTAACCAGTGCACATGCATTTTATTTTATTTTCTTGCAGTAGTAAGTGAACGGGCATTTGCTTTTGGTCACAACACTCCAAAGCCATGACTCAGGCCTGCAATGTTTTTTTATTTTGAGCTTAAAGGACACTATTTTATTTTAGTTGCAAATTGTGTGAGGTGTGCACATGAGAATGGATAATTTGAGAACAAGTTCAAAACTCAAATCTGAACTTGAGCGTACCTATTGGTGAAAATTGACTTGAACTGAAAACCTTTGGAGAAGTGTTTATATTGAAGAGGGAAGCACTTTTAAGTATTCTGGTACACAAATTAAGTGTGTTTTATGTTTTCTTAATGTGTTCAAATCATTTCTTATAAAACTAAATTCAACATCTGAATTTCAAGTACTGTCGTTGTGTCATACTTGCATTTTTTATTAAGACAATTACATTTCATTAAGTAGTGTTTTAAGTTAAAAAGGGAATACTAAGTTAAAAACATAATTCTTAGTGGGATTTAAAACCAGTAATTCATACTTTTCCTGCTAAGTGGAGGCACACACATATGTGCGTGTATCTTAATAATACATAATACACACATCCCTTATAATGGTGGTTCTTGGTAAAAAAGCTGTCCAGCTTGGCACTGGGACAAATGATCCATGCCTCGTGTCCAGTGTGTGCTGGGAAAGGCTCCACAGTTAAGGTCAAGAGACCATCAGTTTTGTACTTTTGGAAGCCATCTTTCTGGCTTTGAATTGATTAACAATAAGGTCAGTATCAGTATTAAGACATAAGCTCTGTGTTAACTCTGATTGGTTATGTTAGAGTCAGCCACATTTTGGATCCTGTCTAACTAAAACGTATCCTCTGGTAGATCTGTATGGAATATGAATTAATTAATGCACATGAAGTGTTGGTAGGTTTTTAGTGCAGGGTCAAAAGAGGACTTCTTAGCACACAGACCTCATGTGACTTTGTTGATGACTGAAGTAGCCCAAGTGAGTGGTTATTCACAGAGTTCTACATGTAGATAGAGTCTGCAGCTACACAGATTTGAACTGCTAAAGTATATTTTTGCTTCTCTGTTATTGCCTTCCATGGTTATATAAATGATTCTGAGCTTTTGATCCACTTGGCAGTGGATGTTACAGTGCTTCAAGCAATATTTGACAGACATTTATTCCTTCGGTCTTGAAAAGCATGTCATAATGCTGCACATCTTCATGATTTTCCACTTGCCAGGCTGAACTACAGCTCATAAAACAAAATCACACTTGTAGGTAAACAAAGAAGCGTGTAAATCGGCTGAGCTTTTGGTGTTTGATGGCCATGAAAATTTAGCTGAGGCTGCGTTTTCTCAGCCAACAAGTGTGTAACAGCACTGAGATTGAAAACCTGATAGTGTGCAAGTTTACACTTACTGGTACGTCTTCACACTGGCATACTGATTCCTAATGACATATTCCATTGCTGATTATGATATGGTGCTGCTGTGTGACTATAAGTCAGTCCTGTTACACTGGCATCGTGGTGGTGTGCCATTCCTGTTTGAGTGTCACATGCTGATTCTTCGGCCCAATCCCAATACACCTCTTGCCTCTACCAGTAAGCCCTGCCCTGCCATTTTGCTTGTTCACGTCTAGGGGTTAAGGTGTCCTGATGCTTGTTGGCTGTTAGGGCTACATGGCGCCCCAGAGAGTGTTTTTTTCAATGGCACACTTCAAACCAAGGGTTATAAAAACTCTGTCCCACCCCCCTCCCCTTTGATGGCATATGACACCTGAAATGTAACTTTAGTCCAGTACGAAGTTGCTGCACTTGATACTGCTCCTCTAATATCAGCACAGACTGGCAAGGTAGGAGCACGGGTTGCCATGTTAGCCTCACCACTAGTGGCCTGTTAATGAAGCAGTGTTTTTTTGTTTTTTTTGAAGACTCGATTGATAACATGAAGTTGTGATATCATCGCCTGCTACCAGTGAACCTGTTTTCCCAACTTTCCCAGTCTTTTTGTTGCCCGTGTCCTAACTTTTGCTGGCACCAAATTCAAGATAAGCATATATTTACAAAATTGTACAAAAATATAAAAAATACAAAAAAAATTGATGAGACTGTAAAACATTAAAAATATAGTCTTTGTACTGTTTTCAATTGAGTATATGTTATATTGCTGTACTATACTTTAAAATTGTATATTATTTTACTATATCCCTAACAAAGAAGACTTGATAAACAGGGAAAAATATATATTAATCATTAATACCAGTACAAATCATACAATAATAAAACAAGCATTATAAGAATTACTGAAAAACAAAATAAAAAAGGAATTGAGCAATTCAGGAGAAAGCCATTCTAAAAAATCTTTGAAGTTTGGAAGGGTTGTATTGAGTTAGAATGGAATAGAGCAAATTGCAATAAACTACTGTAAGACAATTTCTAGAGTTTTAGGGGATAAAAAGGATCTACAAAAAAAAGTGCTAAATACAACTTTTGGTCTGTGTAAGCACGCATACTGAACAACCTTTGTAACCCACATTTGCCTTGGTGTTTGGGGAGCTTGTTGGTCAGACCAGCTGGAGAAGAGAATAAAGAGCAGGGTGGTAATTCATCACAGGGGTGGCTGGACTGGAATTCTGGTCCTAGGAAAGACAAAGATGTGGCAGGGTAATTAGTTTAGTTCAGACACTTTACATAGCGGAAGCGTGGACTGCAAATAAAAAACATCTTCATCAGACAGCCACGTGGTTTTCACATGGCACAAGGTTTACAAAGTACAAATAAGTGAGATCAGTCACTTTAGACTACTTTACTTGTCACTGTCACTCGGTCCAATAAAGCAAGATATTCCAGCTCTGTAGGCCTGGTCGTTTCTTTATGTGAGTCGAAACCGGAGCTGCTCCTTGTTCATTCCTGGAGCAAGAGTGTCATGATTTTCAAACTGCAGCAATGACACTGTTTCATATTGTGTACTATACATGCTTAATAAACCTTATAATGTCCACAAAAATGTATAGCTCATCTGCCTCATCTCATAACTGTAATGCTAAGTTGTTACATACGATGAACAATTTTTCAGTCCGTCTACTTGTGTGTCCATACAATCGCGATTTACAGTAATCTTTTATAAATAAAGGCAACCAATAACTGCAGACAACGGAGCAAGAATACGAAAATCTGACCAAACTGCTGAAACTCTGACAAAACAAGACTTCTATCTTATAATCTTCACATGTGGCGTTAGTGTGTAAGTGTACATTCTAGCTCACTTAGCTCAGCTTTAACAATGCCACAGTAACAAAGAATCAGTCACATCACGCTAACTGTTACAGTTTGTGTTGTCATTAGTTACACTAAAGATATGTTTCAGTAAGCAGCCAGCGTATGTTGTTACTTAGCAGTCTTGAAGAAATGTTGTGAGTTCATCTTTTTACCCCCCCATGAGCTGTCCCCAGAGTTGGTACACCCCGGCAATATGCACTTGTTTTTTCTTCTTTTTAGGTAACTTCTTTCCTTTGCTGGGTACATGGTGTCTTTCTGGGAGCTGTTGTTTGAGATGATGATAACAGTTGTTTTTCTGGTGGTTCTGCATGTTTTTATATACCAACTAACTATCAGAGGCTGTAACAGCGTTCAATATGCTTATCTTATTTGTCCTCTCCTTCAGCACACTAGAGGCTACATTGACTCGAGAGGCAGACATGGCATTACAAGAAGCAATGGGACGTCCTTAGCTGCTTAGCAGTGGATATGTCCCTGCAATGCAATACATAGGCATCTTTGAAACAACACCAAAACTGTTAATTCTTCACACTCTGTTGATAAGGTTAGTTATTTTTTTTAAATGTTTTAAACTCAAATTTTGTCAATTTCTTACATTGAATTGAAAGTCAATGTGGAATGTTTGTCTGAACTGTATGACCATTGTCACTTTACCTTGCAGTATACCTTTATATGCTGCTGCTACAGCTGAATTTCCATAATGGGGATGTTATCTTAAAACAGGAGTAGCTTACCATCAGCCACTTTTCAATCTCTGCAACACTCAGTCTGTGAGAATCCTCACACTTGCCATGTTTTCCTGACTGCTCTCTGGTAAATGACTGAACTTCAGTTGCTACCTTCACAGGAAAGCATCCCACATCTGACTGGAAAATGATTGTCTGATTTGATGTGTTTAAACTGTAACGAAAAATACACAAGTCATAACTGTTGTAATTGTGAGTACACAATAGATTAAACTCTCAAACACTTAACAGATGCTCCCATATTAAAGCTGAGCGACCAGACACCACCATTTTCACTCCCTCTATTGTACACATTTTCAATTCACTAACAGCTCCTGCCAACTATATCAGCAATGTGGTAAAAGCCCGATTTCCCCTCATATTTGTTGAAAAAGACACAAGCCTGTTATAAAATGCTATCATCATTTTCTTGTGGGTAAAAAAATCATGGCTGCCTACCTAATTATCATGAATTAACATAATGGCAAGGAGGATGAAGTGACATACTCACTGGAGAGGGAGAGGAGGTTGTCTGTGATTTTCAAACAGGCTAACTGTAAGCACAAAAAGGGAATTCTTAATAACAGAGTTGTCTTTGTTGTCACTAAATATGCTGTAACTGTAATATAAAATGTATGTCAAAAAAAGGAAAGCTTCACATTAGGTATATACTCTTGTAAATTTACATAAGATCAATTTCCACATGCTTTCACACTTTGTCTTTATTCAGGTGTAAATGATTTCCTGTGGCATCATGATTGTGTACAGGTGTTTAGATAGGAAAAAAAAGGGAAAACACAAACCAATGCAAAGTTTTCACTTTCCTCACATCAGACTCAAGTAAGTAAGTAAATAAAAACCTGTTTGTAGTGATAATGTCTTAAGCTAAATTGGTGAGTACTCCACATACAAAAAGAAAAAAACTCATCAACACCATTACCTCCAATTAGCAGCATTTTGAACAGCAACTTTTAGGTTAAATTCCTTCCTGATTTTATCCTGAAGGTTTCGTGGAAATTATATTTAGTTTCAGTTTGCATTTTACTGGTTATGACCATGGTGAATAATTGTATTTGTGTACAGATTAAATGTATACAGACACACCATCTCTCATATCAGTCTCTCTCTCTCTGTGTCTATTCCCTGTGGTAAAAAAACTGTAAACACATACTCCTTTCACACTGGATAAAAAACCCACTAACATCTGGCTTTTGTCTTTAATGTGTATGTGTACAATTGGCATTCACTCCTGCATCAATGACTCTGCAGTAGTCTGAGTGTTTATCGCTCTGATAGGCAGTGACGGGAACATAAAACCTGGGTCACACTAATTTGTCACCTTGTCAGGTGACATCAGTTGAAGTTAAGGACACTGGCTTATAAATGATTTTCCACCCTTTTCTGTTTAAGCAGCGCTCAAACATCATTCAGTTTGAAAGACTGACTGAAGTAAAAGATTTTAAGAAGTGACCATAAAGGCCTTGTCAATGTTTTTTTTTTTTTGTGTCACTACACAATCCTTGTTATTTGCCTGATCGATACTGTGCATATGCAGCTCTCAACAGAATGAGAAAAAAGCGAGATGTCTCACCTCTCAGCAACTCCTATCATCAGCTACGGAAAAATCTGTGTCAAAATTGAGGATGTTATTACAATGACTTAGTAATACAAGTTTCAGAAAGGCAAACTAGTGTCGTGGCAATAGGGTGGGAAGGGAGTCAATCACACATTTTTTAGGGTTTTTACCCGCCATATCTCTATATAGAGAGATATACATATCTCTCTATATAGAGATATGTATATCTCTAGAGATATGTATATCTCTCTATATAGAGATATACATATCTCTCTATAGATATACATATCTCTATATAGAGAGATATGTATATCTCTAGAGATATGTATGTCTCTATATATAGAGATATACATATCTCTATATAGAGAGATATACATATCTCTCTATATAGAGATATGTATATCTCTAGAGATATGTATGTCTCTATATATAGAGATATCTCTGTATATATATATACAGAGATATCTCTGTAAATATATACATTGATATGGATAAATGTATTTATCCACCACCAAGTATGCACTTGGGATAGTGACACTGTTCCCCTCCCTCAAGGATCCTTATACCAAGAAGGCTATGTAATATCATTATTATTGTTTGCATGACACTTTTCATGTCATACTTGCATGTTTATTTCAATACTTGCATGTTGTGGCATAAAGCTGTGTCCATAACAGAGACATTTGAATTCTCTTAGATTTCTCATGAGCTGAGTATGACAACACATTTGTTTATTTTTTAAATTTCAGGAACACTTCTATGATGCTGCAAGCAAGAACAAAACAAAAGCATTTGCTCAGTTTTTCCGCAAATGTGGAAGGCACATTTGAGCAATTTTTGGTGAAGCGATGATGATATCTAGTGCCTGTTAGTCTGCCTTGAATGCATCAGAGATGGTAGGATTTCCCAAACTGAATAAATTCTGCACATATAACAACCCTGAGCTAGCTAAGCATTTCTGTGTTTATAAGTAACATACCTACTGAAAAAAAAATACTTTTCCATGGACATTTTTAGGCTACTACATATCTGCAAGTAACTATAGAGTGTTGAAAAGACCAAAAGTTGAAATGTATAGAAGAAATATCGATGTAATCATTTCTAAAATCCACAACATGTTTTTGCCTAACAAAATATTCTGCTTCAATCCACTGTAGCAAAAAAACAGTTAATAAAAATCTAACAGGATGTGAAATTACATATACACCAATCAGCCACAACATTAACACCACCGACAGGTGACGTGAATAACATTGATCATCTCATCACAATGCGATGTTCTGCTGGGAAACCTTGGGTGCTGGCATTCATGTGAATGCCACTTGACACGCACCACCCATCCAAACACTGTTGTGGACCAAGTACACCCCCTCATCACAATAACACTACCCGATGGCAGTGGCCCCCAGCAGGACAGTGTGTCCTGACAGACTGCAAACACTGCTCAGGAACAGCTGGAGGAACACAATAAAGGGCCAAAGGTGTTGACCGGGCCTCCAAATTCCCCAGATCCCAATCTGATCGAGCATCTGTAAGACATGCTGGAGCAGGTCTGATCCATGGAGGCCCCACCCCCCAACATACAGCACCCAGAGGATCCACTATAAAATGCCCTGGTGCCAGACACCACAGGACTCCCTCAGAGGTCTTAAGTCCATGTCTTGACAGGTCAGAGCTGTTTTGGCTGCACAAGGGGAACCTTCACAATATTTGGCAGGTGGTCATAATCCAGGATGGCGCCGCAAGATCGGCAGCCAGTTACAGCAGCTCCGTCTTTTACGTTATCTTTCTAGTGTTTTAAGTGTGTTTAGATTATTTCTTTAGTTTTTGTTTCTGCTGTACTGACCCACCTTGCAAGTGAGGAACTTTAGCAGTCTGCTTACTGCTACTTATCGGACTTTTAAAAACTTCAGCTGGAGAGCCATTCAGCCACGGCTCCATTGTTTACACCCTCGCGATCAGCTGTTGGCTCTGCGCCAGACGCGACTTCTCTACGCGGATAAACTGGAGATCTCTGCAGAGATACGGAGGAGGAAAAGAGGCTGCAGAGCTGGAGTGAAGCGTTGGGCGATGAAAAGACGGTATAAACCATGTTTACCATCTGTCATCATGGGAAACGTAAGATCTCTCCCAAATAATTAGAATTAACGGCCCTGACCCGGCTACAGAGAGAGTATCGTGAGTGTAGCCTCATGTGTTTCATGGAGAAGTGGCTGAACGGACTTTCTCCAGACTCACTGGTAACCCTGGAGGGCTTCAAGAACATACGGGCGGACAGGAGAGCAGAGGAGTGCGGTAAGAGGAAAGGAGGGGGCATAGCTGTGTTCGTTAATGAGAGATGGTGCAACCCTGGACACATCAGTGTTAAAGAACAGTGCTGCACCAGAGACGTTGAGCTACTAGCTGTTAGCATTCAGCCAGCCAGGTGTTTACATCCCTCCCTCGGCCAATGCTGCTGCAGCCTGTGAGCTCCTCCATACTGTTGTTTCTCAACTTCAGACTCAGCACCCACAGTCCCTCCTCCTCATCTCCGGGGACTTTAACCATGCTCCCCTGTCATCTACTCTCCTTTCTTTCACCCAGTATGTGAAATGTCACACCAGGG
Organism: Pagrus major; assembly: GCF_040436345.1. Taxonomy (NCBI): domain Eukaryota; kingdom Metazoa; phylum Chordata; class Actinopteri; order Spariformes; family Sparidae; genus Pagrus; species Pagrus major. Next base: position 3,932,836 of record NC_133235.1, on the reverse strand, counting down.
ACATTAAAACCTTGGATCTCCTGTATGCTAACTTGAAGGAAGCATACACATCCTCCCCCTCCCCCCACTTGGTCGCTCGGATCACAACCTGGTCCACCTGCTACCTGACTGCATACCTGTGGTGAATAAATATCCGCCACAGAAAAGGTCAGTGAAGGTTTGGTCTGAGGAGGCCAGGGAAAGGCTGAGAGACTGCTTTGACACCACAGACTGGGAAGCACTCTGCAGCCCACATTGGGAGGACATCAACAGCCTGACAGACTGCATCACAGATTACATTCATTTCTGTGTGGAGAACACTGTACCCTCCAGGAAAGTATGGTGTTTTCCCAACAACAAACTCTGGGTGAACTCTGGGATCAAAACCCTCCTGGATGAAAAGAGGAGGGTTTTCAGATCAGGAGACAAAGAGGAACTGAGGAGAGTCCAGAAGGAGCTCAGGCAGGAAATTAGGAAGGGGAAAAACAGCTACAAGAGGAGCTGGAGAGGAACAACACCAGGGATGGACCATAGACTTTCTCACCAACAGACCACAGTATGTGAGACTCGAGGGCTGTGTCTCAGACGTGGCTCACGCAGTTTTTTTCTTCCTGATAAATCATTAATTCCCCTGCCATATCACTTTAACTTCCATGCAGTACTGTTGAAAAACAAAAAGCTAAAGTAAAGCAATAATCTGTTACTACACTGCCTATTCTTCCCCTAACATGCTATGAGGAGCATTTGTAGTGTAGTAATTACTTGTAGTACTTGCTAAAATAGAGAAAGCTTGTGAACCGGAAGTTCCGCCGTTCTGTTCATGTACTATGAAAACAGAGGCTAAAAAACTCTAATGAAACTGTGAAACAAGGTGGTGATGAGCAAACATGAACCATGGTCCTGTTTGTCTATTTCTTTCCTAAAACGTTTTCAGAAACATAGTGTAGTAGCCTGTAATACCATGTTGTTTGATACCAGCTCAGGAAAAACACAGCCCCCTTTTCTGTTTTCTCTGGTCATGTAGCAGCAGTTTCAAAAATATTTGTGTCTTCCTACTGAATAGACAGCTCACTTTAATACAAGGGCCATCTTAAAAGTACTACTCAACAAGGGGCACTACCCAATTTTGGGGAACAAAATTTTAATCAGAAGAAAAAGATCTTGACTGATTGTATGTGCTTGAACAAACTAAATAAAACACACTGTCTTCATTTTCATGACTGAATGAACTGAATAAACAAATTAATAGCTATGAATTATAACTATTGATACACTACTGTGTCCATTGTGTTAGGGCTGCAGCAGGTAAAGGGGAGCGAACCAGCAACCCCCCCACTACTGGACACCCCGCTCTGGCTCCTGAGCCACAGCTGCCCAACTATGTGTATCCCGGTCTTTAAAGAACGGCCATTATGGAAATCACACTAAACATTAGCCTTGCAAGACCCCATGCACTCCAAATCCATTTTCTGTCAAGCACTGACATTACCCAACCACTTTTTTGTTCCTGACAGTACACACAATGCAGTCACTCCTGCCAAGCCTGGCTCTTACCTTTGCCCAAGTAAAACACCATGCATTAAAAGGTACTGCCTGTAATGAGTCCAAATAGGGGCCATTATAAAACAGCACTCTTGAGTGGAATCTCGATGGCTAAGCTGTGTGCAGCATTTATTAAAATCTCTAAAGCCATTCATTCAAGAGCATGAAACAGAGTTTGGAGAGGCCCACTGTGGAAAAATCAACCCTTTAGCTAATGAGCCCACCTGCATTACTTATAGGATACATATTTGGCACAGCACATCTCTCTTAATTTCTCATCTTGCTATGAGTGAATTGAGTCCATCTTTGTTCCTCTTCTCAATCATTCAGACTCTTTGTCTGTTTTTCCCATCCTGTGCCCTCTGTCAGTTTCCCTCCCTCTCCCTCCCCACCTCTGATTACTTCTTTTTTACACTCTCTCTAAAATGAATGGCTGAAAAGCCTCGCTCTACATTATGCATCCTGTAGAGCCAACCACTCCAGTCTAAAGTGTCAATAAAAGTGAACTACTGAGGAGCAAAGTCTGTTTCAATTTTCTTATCACCTCCTGTATTGGTGCATTGCGCTTATTTTCTTCATCCCCAAAATTTTGTAATGTTCCGTCAAATCTCTCACACATATGAACAATACTTTTGTTTGATATTGTACTTTGTTCCAATTGTTCAGGAATGTTATCAATGAGCTAGCTAGTTTATAGTGATATACCTGCAGTGAGACTAGATTAATGTGAATATGTTCAGTAGAAAATGTAAATAGTGGTAGTCTTTTCATCAATATTAGGTGTTTTGTATTATTCATTGTTCATATTCATTCAACATATCAGACAATAAACCTGTATACTTTTAGAATTCCAGGTTTTTCATAAAATTGTGGTTAAATGGTGAACAGCAATTATGCTGAATAACAAACATAGATAACAGCAATTATTAACATCTAATGTAGTTACTTTGTTGATGCAACCTTCTATTACTTCCATTAAGGAGAAAGGACAACACTGATTGTAATGACTCCCTATGTGAGAGAGTCGATCAACCACACCAACAGCTTTTAGCACTCACATCACTTCTATATGAAACCACAGGCAGCGATTTCCAGGGTGCTTGACACAACAGGATCCACCAGCCCAGTCACCGGAATAAAATTTGGGTATTTTATGTTTCTGCATACATGGATATTTTCAAATTTGTACCTGTCATAAAACCACACGAGTATGTGTCATGTCACGTTAACATAACATGTACATGAGCATACTTTAACGTTGGGAGGTGAAGGTTATGATGGTGGCGTATGAACTAGACAAGAAGGCTGAAGTGCACGACATGTAATGCTGACATTTACCTAAACCCCTAATGACTACACATGACTGACAGTGTTGAGAGAGCTCTCCTGCAGGTAGGTAAATTGTCATCAACTACCAAGTGTGCTCTTTTTTTCTTGATTCTGAGATTTCTTGGCTTACTGTTTGCTTTTTTTCTTTGTTTTTGCTTTCAGTGCAGTGCTCATTTTCTGAACAACTGCTTGTGCATTTGCTGTGATATGACTTGACCATGGTAGGAAGTTTGAACTTTTTTTGCATGATGCCACTTTGTGCCTAAACTGGTAACATATTACAGCAAACCATCCTGTTTTTTTTCCAGATGTATTTTCTGCATTTTATGACAGGCATTTGACAACACACATATAAAAGACCTGTCTGTTGTTGTTGAAACTCTCTATTATCCTTATAGATTTAAGGCTGTATAGTTCAGCTATATCACTTTTTGTCATTACTATTGTGTAGAGCCTGCTTTAAGACTGGCTCTGCTAGATATTGTATAGGCCAAAGGCAGATTTAAGCTGGTTGGTTTTTGTCTTTGTGATGCTATGTTGTAAGTAAAGTTGGTACCAACTTTTGTTTAGACCCACTTAAAAGAAAATGGCTCAGTGCTATAATGTAGTCATCATCAAGTCTCCATGATGGTTCTGTTGACACGTGTTGGTCGATCACATCAAGTGTATTTTACATTTCACTGAACAGTTCACCAATGTTTACTCACTCCCCTGATGGAGCATGTTAAATACACATGTATACAGTACCAGGACAGGAATTTCACGGCAGCCAAGCTGTGACTGTGACAGCAACCATAATGCCAAGGGAGGATGTATTGAGGATGTAGCTAAAAACTACAAAACAGTATTTGAATCATTTCATTGCTAGATGTACCATATTTGAAAAATAAATTCATCCTCTTAACCCTTAAGTTAAATTCATTATTTCTGGTGATTTAGAATCATTGCTTTATTTGATGGCCTTGCTGCCCTGGCATTTGGCCTTTGTGCCCTCATAAAATTGACAGCACCAAAAATAATGAAATTCTAGGTGTAAGGTTGGTTGAAGGTTGGAGGCAACAATGAGGCTCTTTAACTGCTCAGCAGTTACTTTTATTTTCCTTTTCAGCAGTGGAAGTGTGCAGCATATTTACAATGGTGATCAGCTTGGCCCAAATCGATGAAACAAAAAATCAGAAACTAAAGAAACAATAAATTGAAAACTTTTAAATGGAAAAAAAGAGGAAAACTCAAGGTAAAAATGCGGAATAAAGTTACCGGCTATGCCCCCTTTAAGTTGGGGCCCCTGAAGTTTTTAGCCTCTGCAGCCTCTTCACCTGCATTCACTGACTCTCGTAAGCCACTCCAACCTCCTGCTTATAGAAGCAGAAATTTCTCCTACTGCAGGAGATGACAATTAGCCAATCAATTAGCTAACCATCAGCTTATATCAGTACTGTATCTATCATCTGATAGAACACATCTTTAAGTTACCAGTTTAAAACATCGATACATTTCTTCCAAACGGACAACATCATTTGGAACTAATCAATTTAGCCCTTTTCTTCTGAAACTCATAACCTCCCTCTCATCCATACCACACTTGGCACATTCCCCAGGAACTTGACCATAAAAGGACTCTGAACAGGCAAGGACTGTTTTGGCAGTTCAAATCAGAGGAATGCCAGGTGCAGTCTGGAGGAGAGGTGAGGAAACAAAAGATTAACCAAAAACAAAGATGTTAACACATTTAATCTTGTCAGAGGTTTCTTTTGAATATGATGTGTTTTTGTAACTCAGGAAGTAATGCAAAAACGACTTAACATAACACAACCATTAAGGTTTTACAGCTTCATGTTCATTTATCACCAAACACCTCAACAACCTGCCGGCTAGATGGGTGTGATACTTAGAGGTCATGAGACACCCCCATGACAACAGGCCTGTACAGTACTATAAGAAATTGTAATTTGTTTTCATGCTGGATGGTTTTTGGTCAGCCTTGCTACAGTGCTGATTTAGGATTATCTAACAATTCATAGAAATGAAAATGAAGCAGACCGGCAGTGAAGCAAGCATGCAAGTTTGTAAAACATCACAATAACTTTTAAATGATGCCTCTTTGAGCCTTTATAGTCTCCACTAGACAAGGTTGATAAATGAAGAGTGTTATTAAATCCACAATCACACACTTGAAGAGGAGTGCAGGGAGCATGGACAGTCATTGGTTTGAGTGTGTGTCATAGCCTGCTGACTGGAGGATGTCAGCACTGGAGGGTGTCTGCTGTTTGACTGCCTGCAGGGCTGTCAGCTGTCACTCTGTCTTCTCTTGCCCTCTGTCTCCCTCACACGCACATACCTCAAGGTCGAACATCAAAGCACATCAGTAGGTTATTGCCGACATGTGGCCTAACTAACGTTTGCTGCTCTGCAGTGGGACGGCTGTCTACACCAGGAGCCCTTCAGACATCTGCCTGGTTTCTATGCAGCTAATTAATTTGCATATGGACCATGTCACCATTTCACATACAGATAAAATGTTTGTATGTTTTTCCATATGTAAAGTATGTATGTTCAAATATAAAGAGCACATGGCCATACTCTGTAAAATTAAATCCTCTTTTTACTTTTTTTATTTTTAACTTAAGTGATTTTAAGTAGAAAATTAGAACTACAAGCAGTTCTGAAAAAGCCTTTTCATCCCTGTGAGTATCAGGGTGTGTGGCAGCCCCTTGCAGTTTGAATTTTTGCCTAAGATTGTTGATGGACTTTGTCCATTTGAATTTCCTTGTGTTTTAGACACTGTGCAAAGGAGAACAATGTAACTTCTTGTTTCCACTATGTGGCACTAGAGAAAACTGACTAATACACATTTAAGGATGTTGAGAATAGACCCCACCATGAGAATTTCATATAAATTAAATAATAGACAAGACCCATACAATGCTTACATTTCTACCACATTTCAATTTTGTGCAATATACTTGGGCATAGAAAGAAATTATTGAATGGAATACAAATTATACAACAATAATTCTGACCAATTGGTCAACTAGACATTTAGAACATGCTCAAATCAGCATGAGAACACACCGTGCTCAGCACTAAAAATATAACTGCCATTTCCATGGCAACACTGCTAGAGCTGGAGCAAAAACTAGTAAGCTACAATGCTGATACGAAATCAGTTGTTTTTTTGTTAAATGGCGGACTTAGTTTGAATGGTTGGAAGAGGATGAGGAAAAAAACACAAAACCATAAGAATGACAAATGTGTCATTTGTCAGCTGATGTGCTCAATCAATTAGAGAATCCTGGAATGAAGTCAGTGTGTCCCAATCAACTTCAAGGGTTGTGAGGTCTGAAAAAATAATAAACAAGCTGTGGATTTTGCAACTACTATAAAATTAATATGATATGCAAATGTTATGGCTCAATTACAACTAACTGTGTACATTAGCTGGCATTAATCACTTTAACGACCCTCCTCTTAGTTGGGTATAGTGTACCACACAAGACAATTGAGTTAAACAAGTCAAATCATGTCTTTAGTGGACTCAAAAGTTTCCAAGGAGAGCAGACTATCACCAATGAGGACCTGATATTTTTGTGGAATTTAGGGGCAATGAACCGAAACACACAACAAGGCATAGTAAACAAGGTGCGGTTTGACATATAGCTACATTTTTGGAGGACAGAAACGGAGACACTGAAAAAAAACTGTCTGTAATTTCTCATGCTGTTAGATTACTGTTACCCCTTACCAGATCCCTGTTTGGTCCGTCTCCGATCTGTCACTCTAGTCTATGTGTGTATTTCCACTGGCTCCACTGCGTTGCGTATCTACTCTGTTGCGTATCTACTCCATTGCAGCTCTGGCAGACAGGAAGTCAGACACTGAAACAACAGCATAACATCCGGTTAATTTTCATAATAAAACACTCCATGTTGACACCAGCACAAAAATCTAAAAAAAGAGACAAATCCAAGCACTTCGTCTATTCTTCAGTTGGGAACACTAACCTTTTGTCTGTTTGTTATTGTGTTTATAACACATACGTTTAACTACGGTTGAGCTAGATTCTGTAATTATCGCGGGAACTACTCGGCTTTGCAATTTCAGCTGACCGGCAGTGCTGTGCCGTGCTGCACTCAAAACGCAGCCGGTGGGGGTTGACTATGGAGCATGGCACAAAACTGTAGTGGAGTCGTTCCACAACGTACATGCAACCAGTGGAATTCATGGGTTAGACCACGCCCTCAGGTGCGTGCGGATTATTGTTTTTGTGATTAAACACATATTGAAACAGAATATTTCATAAGGTGAAAAAATGTGTAGGATTTTGGAAATCATTTCATCCATATTTTTTCCATACATTTCAGCTGTTGGAATTTTTAACACTATGAAGTTACCTCACATGAAGTCTGCAGATATTTAGTAGCCTACCTAAATTTGTCCGTGGAAAATATTTTTTTCAGCAGGTATTTTAGTTATAACAACCTCAAGCTAGCTAAGCATTTCTGTGTTTATATGTGCAGTATTTATTCAGGAAATCCCACGATCTTTGGAGCATTCAATGCAGACTCAACAAGGACTAGATATCATCGCTTTGCCAAAAAAATGCTCTAATGTGCCGTCCACATTTGCTGAAATATGTAAAAAAAAATGTTGTTTTGTGTAGGATTGCTAAAATAACATTTTCACTATGCCAAAAAAAAAGAAATTGCGCTCTTTTAAAATGAAAAGCTAAAGCATAATAGTGATGACCTCATGATATGGTAGCCTAATCATTAAATATGCTCTGGCACTCTCACACACATCAAATACTGTATGCCTATGATACAGAAAGAACAGCTGATTTCATGCTGATGTAATGCTTCAGCTCAGGGGCGGTCCTGGCTAGATTTACGCCCTGGGCAAGCCATCCCTTGACACACACACAAACACCCCCCCCCCCCCCCCCCCCCCGAAAAAAAGCAAAACTATATATTATTTGTATTATTTTATTACATATAATCTTAAATACAAAAGGTAACAAGAACAGAGAAAAAAACAAGATAAATAAATGAAATACAGTTTATAAACACCAATGTAAATTGCACAAATCCTTCATCACAGGATCTAATAACCATGCTTGAATTGAATTGAATTGTAATGATTGTATTGTCATTAGTATATATGTTATTCACAGCATTTATAGCATTTACAAATGTAAATGGCTCCTCATCAGACTCCAGGACCATGTCTGTGGCTGTTGTGGAAGTAGACTCCTCATTTTGGCCAGTGGGTGCTCCAGCTCCAAAATATTTCAGAAGTGCCCCTGAATTTACAATTAAGATACAATATGTAAGTTAGATCACACTTACATCACACATGCATCAGTTACCCAATTAAAATGACCATAATGCACATTTTATTAACATTTGTTAACATCCTATTAACTAAGCATAACACACTACAAATTATTCAAAAAGCTATATCACATGTAGCTTACAAAATGCCATGTCAATGTATATTAGAAGTTATTTAAGTTAGCATACAGCGTATAGCATTAAACATTCCACAGTCAGGACGTCTGTGTGAATTTGCACTTGTTTTGTTGCAAACAAACTAGCCTAGGTTGCCTATGGGTGAAATTAGTTGCATGACATGATACCTCAATTCTAATAGTTGCTAGTTCAGCAAAACAAAAAAACCAAATACAGTCTCTTCTGTGGCTAAGTAGCAACATATTAGCAAGAGGCTAATAAATAGCCTATAGGCTACTGTCACTCACGTCACTCATAGAAATCTGCATACCTTTATCTTTTGCCCATTTCTCCTCTTCTTCTTTTCTTCTTTTTCTGAACAGGGCACCTGATGGCTTCTTTAGTCTTTAACTTTGATCCATGATGAAGATGAAGACTCGACATCATTACCTTTTTCATTACCTTTTGCCAACACCGTCTGTTCGCCCGTCAAACAACCGGAGTCACGTGATGTAAACAAATTCACGTAGATGCATGCACAGATTTTTTATTTATTTATTTATTTATTTTTACATTTTTCACATAACCCAATTAATAACATGTAGGTATATGGGTCTATATTAATTTTAGGAATTAAATACAATTTATTTGGAAGCAGTTTGTGTTGTGTGGCCTGGGATCATCAGTCTATCCCTCTCCCCCTCCCCCTCGCTTTGATCCAACCTCTGCAGTCGCAAGTTCATCCCCCGCCCCCCTCCCCCTTACCTCTTCTGACATACACAACCTGTGTGACTCTCAGCAGCAAGTTGACGTGACAATGAGGGCGCCCCAGCGCCCACTCCACTAACTTGACATGGAAATGAGCGGTAGTCTAGAAAACTGGCGAGTTTTGTTTTGTCTTTTTTTTTTTTTTTTATAGATTGCGCCCTGGGCGGTCGCCCACATTGCCCATAGCAAAAACCGGCCCTGCTTCAGCTTCCATCATCACTGCTCCTCTTGGTGGATAGATTACCATTGTAACTGGTTTCCACACATGGCACTTAAAGGCATTACCATTCGGCCCTGCGTTCACTACGTCATCGCGGGGATCTCATTCCAGCCATGGACTCTTCAGGTCCGAGCATGGGCCCGTCACAGGCTGATTATGGCCCCATCACGGAGGATCAGGAAGTTTTAAGAGACATCATCTGTACCTAATTTGTCCTAATAACAACTGTACAGATTTTTTTTTTACATAACTCATTCATTTAAATGATATAAAGCTTTTAAAGGTAAGCACAATTAGGAGCAGAGCTGCTTTGAGTGGCAGGTAGCCCCAAGCTGTCTGCTTGGCTTCATCTCAGCTAATTCCAGTCACTGAACTTGATCTCTTGGACATATTTGCTGTTAATGTAAACAGTAGTCTGCTGAGGCAAAATAGGCTAATCTTTATGTGTGAACACAGATAATTGGTTAATGTTAGCTAGCTTGGTAACCACCAGCTTGGGGGCTCCACCTCTTCGCCCATTTTTGATTAGCTGGGAGTTAGGTGGAGTCAGGCACTGCCTAAATGGCGACCGTCTGTACCACCCACTTTGTGCTTCAGTCTGGCTCTTCAGAAACCAATGGGTGACGCCATGGTGGCTCTGTCCACTATTTCATACAGTCAATAGCGGTAAGTAGCGGTAAGGACTAGATATCATCGCTTCGAGCCTGTTGAAAATTGTTAATGACATCAGGTGTAACATGGACTCACAGAAACTTTCAGTCCTGGTGCTACTGGATCTTAGTGCTGCCTTTGATACAGTAGATCACCACACCTTGATAAACAGACTCAAAAACCTGGTGGGCCTCTCTGGCACTGTTTTAAACTGGTTCAACTCCTACCTTCATGACCGACAATTTTTTGTAAGTATGGATGCATGTTCCTCAAAAACCTATGAAATAAACTGTGGGGTCCCCCAAGGCTCAATTTTAGGCCCAATACTTTTTAATCTATATATGCTTCCGCTTGGCGACGTCATCAGGAGACACGGCGTAAATTTTCATAGTTATGCTGATGACACACAGCTCTATATCGCCGTGTCTCCTGAAGACACGAGGCCAGTTGACATTCTTCTTAATTGCGTTTTAGATATAAAATCATGGATGGCAGAGAATTTCCTGCAGCTCAACTGTGACAAAACAGAAGTTTTAATTATTGGTCCTGAAGCCAAGAGAGAGAAACTTTTACCAAAACTACAAGACTTTAATTAAACCTTCACAATGTGTCAAGAACCTGGGCGTCATTTTTGATTCTGAGCTTGATTTTATTCCTCATATTAAAAATATTACAAAGATAGGGTTTTATCATCTCAAGAACATAGCCAGAATCCGCCCGTTTCTCTCTCGGTCAAACACGGAGGTGCTGATGCATGCTTTTATCTTATGTCGCATAGATTACTGCAACGCCCTGCTTTCTGGTCTTCCCATAAAGAGCGCTTCCAAACTCCAGCTACTTCAAAATTCAGCCACACGTGTGCTGACGAGGACCAGAAGGCAGGAGCACATTACACCTGTTTTAAAATCGCTGCATTGGCTCCCCGTGCGTTTCAGGATCGATTTTAAGGTTCTTTTGTTAGTTTTTAAGTGTCTTAACGGTCTTGGGCCTTCTTATCTATCTGATTTGTTTTTACATTACCAACCCTCGCGGACCCTGAGGTCCTCTGGCTCCAACTTTTTAGTCATCCCAAGTGTTCGGACAAAAACCCACGGTGAGGCATCCTTTTATTACTACGGCCCACGTCTGTGGAATGGCCTGCCGGAGAGCCTCAGGGCCGCAGAGACTGTTGATGTTTTTAAAAGCAGGCTCAAGACACACCTTTTTAACTTGGCTTTTAATTGATTTCTTCTTATCCTTCTTCTAAACTCCTTTTAGTCATTTATGGCATTTTACTCAGATCTTAGGTTGTTTGTTTTTTTTGTTTTTTTTTAAGGACCTTTTAGGATACAGCTTTAAGAACGGTATTCTTAGCTTTTTTCTTTGAGTCTCTTTCTTAATATTTTTAACTACTTTTAACTTATTTTAATGTTGATTTTATCCTGTTTTCTTTTTATCGTCTAGCTCCAGTGTTTTCCTCACGGGGGGCCCTCCGCGTTGGGAGTAGTTTGATCCGCCTGTGGGGGTGCTGCCCTGGGGGCTGTCCTGGCCTGGAGGGATGGGGTGGCACTGCACCACGGCCATCTCCACAGCCGTGGTGTGGGCTCCTCTGTCTGTCCTGGTTGGGTGGTTCCTGTGGCGGTGCCCCCTTGTGGCCACGGATCTACATGACTTCCCGGCGTGGATGGCTCCCCAACGATGCTTTCCTCACCTGGATCCTCAGTGCCCAGCCATATCATATCTAAACGAGTGTATGTTTGCGGCTGTGTGTGCATGCCTAAGTGAGTGAGTAGGTGCGTGTCTTGTGCGTATGTGTGTGCTTTAACTTGTAAAGCACTTTGTGTTGCATTTCATATGTATGAAAGGTGCTATATAAATAAATAAAGTTTAAGTTTAAGTTTAAGTGACTCTGCCTAACTTCTGGCTAGACAAAAATGGGCAAAGAGGTGGAGTGTGAGTGGAGCTGAAGTGAGTCTGGTTGGTTAGACAAGCCCACCTAGCTGGAAGCTGCCAAACTAGCTAGCAACAAGCTATCTGTGTTCTCACATAAAGATTAGCAAATTTCGCCTCTTGTTACTCTTTGAAGTTTGATTTGTTTATTTGACCCAAACAGCCCAAATTTGTTAGTTGCAAGATAGCAAGCAGCAACTGGCACTGGTGTGTCTGTGTCAGATCTGATCAAATTTAGCACTCATACATATTTATTTTCCCATCTCCTGTCTGTACGTTCATTAAGTACATTTCCCTCAATTCATTACATTCAAACTAACTGTATGCCTCCTCGACTCCCGGTGTTTTCCTTCAGAGGCTCCTGGAGCTTGCTGACTTCAGCAGCTACCTGCCGGTTATCACTTAGAGAGATGTTCATTAATCCAAAACACCAGCCTCTGTCCCTCCACTCTGGTCTTTTGGTCCATTAAATTGCACAGAAAGACATATTTGTACAATATTTGCATTACAAATCCTCATCAACACCACAAATGAGATGAAGTCATGAGACAGACTCGTGGCTTCCTGTCACTCAAAGCAGCCACACCTCTAATTATGCGTAATTTTGAGCCTTAATATCATTTAAATGAGTGAATTATATAACAATTCAACCTTCTACAGTTATCATGAAGGTATAATTAGGTGTAGAGACCAAAACTGTTTTTTGTACCGGGCTGTAAACATGTTTATTTCTGCTGTGAAATTGTGCCTTTTAACATGGGCTCTTATGGGAATTAACTCCCTTTTGGAGCTAGCCCTCAGTGGCCATTAGTGGAACTGCAGTTTTTGGTTCTTTCGCATTGGCTTCACTCCTCTGCTCTGGAGGTTGCTGCTTGGTAAATACTTGCAAAACAGCCTCAGCTGTACTTTAAACTTAATCTAAGATGGTCAACATGGTAACAAACAATATTAACAGCAAGTTTGCATTGTTATTGTTTGCATGTTAGCATTTAGCTTAAAGTAAGCACCATGTGTCTCAGCACAGCCTCACAGAGAATCTAGTATGGCTGTAGCTAATTTATAGCTTTATATTTCCAATGACACAAGGAGTCATTACTCATCTTTTATAAGCTTATTGGAATGAATGTATCCATAATGTGCACTTATGCAGACATTTACACGATTACTTGTGTAATTTCTTTTAATTGTCTAAGTGTAAGTTTGTGAAAATGTGTCACCAAAATGTTAAAAACCAAATGTGTCACCTTGTTCCAGCCATATTAGCTTAGCTGTATGTGTATATTTGGGGTTTTTATTTATGTTCTGTCACATTCACATTTAGATTTTTACATTCATGTTTCAAGTTTTGCGCAGTGCAACTACGCAGTTAGGTGCTTTAAGACATTTTTAACAATGTGCCTTTGTGGTAAAGAATGTAGCCTTTTACAGCTGCCAGGACATTATGATGTGAGCAAGATAAGCTGTTCAAGTTGTGCACACTGTGGGTGTACCAACCTGTGAGTGTGTAGCCACTTGTATGAATGGCCTGCCCAGGCCATTCTCTCATTTTGCAGGGTAATTCAGTTTGGCACCTGAAAAGAAAAAAAGGGACGACGTTTGGAAAAAAAAAAAACAGTGGTCAACAATAGTTACTATATGGAGAGAATTTGCTGCCTGGAGACTGAAAGAAACCACTCAGACTCCCGAGAGAGACTTTCCTTTTTAAAGCAAACTAGCGACTAATTGGAAACATCACAGGAGTCAATATAATATCAAGGATCTGCCAAAGAAAAAGATATGTTCCATTCCTCATGGCCTGAACAGGTGGCTTTTCCAATTTAGTTACCACTGTTGCAGCTGGAGATGTGAAAAAGACGACCAAAGGATTTGACTCATTATTTAGCATTTGTATTGACTGAGCACAAGAATTCAATACAAACCTTGGCCTACCTCTTTTAACACCTACTCCTGTAGTTTATACAAAAAGTCAGACCTCAAACCATATTTACAGTACCAGATTCAAATGGTTTCTTGCAATTTTGTTGGAGCTACTCACTAAATAAAAAAAAAAAATTTTTATTGTAAGTTACAAGTTATAATCTCTTCATCATGAAAAAAAATCTGTGGGCGATAGTGACCTCATCTATGTCAGCTGCCACTTTCTTTCCTTTCACTCACCTTTTTGTTTCCAATGAGGACTGACTTTCTGCAATACACTTAACTGATACACTGGCACATGTGAAAGATCCAGTAAATTTTATGAATGGGGCCACGTAACCAACACTGTATCCAGCTCTCCCAATACATCCATGGTAAACTGTGATGGATGTTTACAACAGACAGTAACAGGTTTAATGTTCATTTTTGTATTCTCTTCCAAATA